>NW_010528307.1:4809-11384 GCF_000687285.1 Phaethon lepturus | reverse complement strand
ATGCCGGCAACAAAAAATTTAAAACAAAATTACTCTC
This sequence comes from Phaethon lepturus, assembly GCF_000687285.1. Lineage (NCBI taxonomy): Eukaryota > Metazoa > Chordata > Aves > Phaethontiformes > Phaethontidae > Phaethon > Phaethon lepturus. The sequence goes on along the minus strand of NW_010528307.1, from coordinate 11,347 downwards.
CTGTTTTTCAAACTTGTCCTTGAGACGTGAGTCCTGGACTGGTGTTTGTATCTCACTGTGTCAGTGCAGACCTTTAAAGGCTTTTCAGGGAGGGAAGAAGTTACCAGAACGTATGTTTCTGGCTTCCTTTTCATGTTAATTTCACAGAAATTGTTTGATAAAAGGATGTTGTAAGTGCAGGCCCAAGAGTGGAAGGAAGCAATACAAATCCTTTTTTCAGACTTTTTATGTCCTAGAACTGTGTTTCCCAAGAAAATGAGAGCCGTGTTAGCGTGTGGCCACGAGCTAACGATGACAGCCTGACCTGCTGTCATGGTCTGACCGGACACCTTGTGCTGACTCTGGGGGAGAGGGTGCGAAGCTGGTAGGAGATCAGGAGCCAGAAGAGGGCAGAGGGAAGAGGAAGAGCTGAACCCAGTGACAGTAACTTTCCGTACTCTCAGGTGTGAAGAAGTTACAATCCAAAAACATTGGATTCTGTTGATGCCGGGGCTTATCATCCCTATTAGTATATTAGCAGAAGCCAGGGGACATTTTTTTAATGTTTTGTTTGAATATTTAACTGAACAAAGACTAATGCTCTGTGAGTTTTCCAGACTAGCAAGGTTATTGATGCATACAGAAGCTAATGAAATCTCAAAAAATAAATTACCTGGGTGCTGAAGCAGAGATAGTTATGAAAACTAAAGCCTTAGCTTTTAGTAGTGATTTTCTCTAGGAGATTCTTTAATTGCTATGTTGAGCAATTCTGTGATACGGTAATGTCTAACATATGTTGGCTTGTACAATTAAGACTATTTTGCTTGTGTTTCTAGTACCTGGGAAAGTTGACTGAGTCTAAGCAACTGTTTTCTAATTTGATTATATATGACAATATTAATGGTCCAGATGTTTATTCGATATATTTAAATATGTTTATACTTACTTGGGACATATCCAGGATGCAGTGGAAACATGGCAAGTTTAATTAATTTCAAATTTCCAGCTTATTTCCTCTGTTGATGCTCGGCCTGATGTTAGGAGTAATGTACTGTGTTGTTCTTGGAACCCAGTAATAGCTAATGTATCTGATACTTATGTGCTTCTACTTCATTTTCCCTCGCTATTCTCAGATATAAACAGGCTAAGTCTTTCAGAGGCATGAGTTCAAATCCCACCATGCAGTTACACCACTTGCAGTATGTCAAGATTTGTCCCACATTCTCCTCTGAAATACTTTGTTTGGATGTTTGGAGTCAAACTGATCTCTGTTTCATATTAGCTTGATTAATAGACATGTAATTGTAATACAATTGAGCAATAAAGCTTCTATCTCAGAGCAAGTTGTACATACGCATTCCACTTCTATAGCTTGTAATTATCCAATAAGCAATGTTGCAGTCACTGTCATCACCTTATTACAGTATCCTGTGTTTTTTTTACATGGGATGAATAATAATAACTGTTTTTTTTTGTCAATTAATTATCTAGTAATGTTTTCACAAAAATGTTTTCTCCTACTCAGCCAACTCTGTCGATGGTCAGGCCATATTAATAAAATTAATTATTTGCAATTTTACCCATTACTTAATGAATAATTTATCTGGAAATAATTGGTCCAGATTCTCAGATGCTTTTAATCAGAAGAGCTCTATTGGAATCTGGAAAATTTTACTGATTAAAACCAGCTGAAAATTTGACCCATCTGCTGCCATGGTGGCCTTAGTGTTGAACATAGCCTTTAACATGGTATTAATTTGTATAAGCTAAGATTGTTTTACTTTTTAACTTTTGTTAACTTCCTTAACACGAGTACTCTCACAACCTTAGTGATACCTTAACAGCATAGCATTCGAGTTGATTTAGTTGGTTAAATCTTGAAACTCCTTTCAACAAGGCATCAGTTGCTCAAGAAAACACACTGTTCTAAGAAAACCATGGACAAACCATGATGTTTTAGGAGCGGCATAAGGACAATCCCTTTTATATACCGGTCATGACACTCAGTGTCAATCATGAGTACTATGCTCTCAGTTCCTGCTGTCCTTTCTGTAGGTACTATTGCAATTGCAAGATTCACAATCAAAATAACTTTGTACTGGCCTTCCCATGGCACCAGAACGAGGAACATCAGAGTTGAGAAGGAAGTGTCATTGTCCCAAATGTCTTTATTCTACCAGTAACCAATACAGTCACCGAGCAGCAGCTCCTGCAGATAGTAGGTGGATCAACATCTCAGCATGTGCGTTATCTAACGAAGCAGGGTGATAATTTTAGTGTGTCATTCAGAAAAGATCACAAGATTCAGATCGTGAGGTTTCTGCGTAATGCTCTAACTTGTAAGCAGGTTAGCAAAAATAAAGGACATCTGAATTGTGTAAATTTCTTTTATATTGTAAAAGCCTTTCAAACAAAAATGGAAAAGTAAATAGTTTAAGAGGAGTTAAAGGTTTCTTTTGACCAAAAGTTTCTGAAGAAAAGGTAATGTTCTCCCTCATTAAACTGCAAGAAATGTTATCCTTTCTATCAGAAACAACAATGGTGAAGCCAAATTAAACTGCAGCGTGAAGAATCTTTAACAGCATTTGTAAGGCACCATTTTCACTTCAGCAGAAAGGACAATATTCCTGCAAGGAAATGCTGAGATTGAAAGTGGCAGAATGTATTTATAAATGCATTTCCTCAGTTTTATTCAGGAAGTTAGTAAGTAGTTTGTGGAGCTCCATGTGAGGGAGCAAAGGGAGGAGGAAAGAATGGGATTCCACAGAACTGGGCACCAGAAAACTTTTATTTTCAGAGATCCCAAGGTACCAAAGGTACCCAGTTTCCACTTTCCTTCCCATATCACAAGCGTAGCACAAAATACCGGTACCATCCAATTCCTTTTGTTTGAGAGTGACCTAGTCAATATTGAATTATTTTTGATAGTGTTGACCAAAAGAAAACAAAATGCCTGGAGGAAAAAGTAAATCAAAAGGCCCAAAAAGATGCTCACATGTTATTGGAAAAAATGTTTCTCTTCTTCTAATTATTCATATTGTTATGGTAATTCACTGAATTTTGTGGCCAGCCATCTAACTTAAGTGTTAAAATTTTGAATGTTGGTTATGTTGGCTAACGCCAACATGTTTTTGTTGTTATTGTTCGTTATTTTGAAATTAGTTAGGCAATTTTGGGGGCAGATATGATTTCCCACACCATCTAGAAAGATCTGCTTCAATGGAGTGGCTGGCAGGTTTTCATGTACAGATGTTGTGGAATTTCATAATCGACTGTAAAGAATATTTAGGGTGTTTAGTTGTTTTTGCTAATCCTCATTTATTACTTTGCCATGGGAAAAAGACCATATTAGTCTAGGTCTAACTGTGTGAAACCCTTCAGTTTTGGGATGACGGTGCTTGACGTGATACAAAATTAAAAGTAAGAGTAAGTGAATTCAAATGTACTTGAAGAATCACTTCAATTTCTTTTGATAAATTATAATTCAGCTAGTTTGAAATATTATTTCTTTGAAGTTCATATTTGCTATCTGTGTCCTACAACATATAATTTATAATATTTCATATGCAAATAATAAAAACTGCTCACATTTAAAATTATCTGATTTAGCATTTATGCCTTATATTCTGAGTGCCTGTTTTCAGTCATATAGACTTTTTCATAGATTCAGCTCTACACCACTTCTGAATTTTAATTGCTTTTTTTAGCAGGTAGATGGCTTTCTTCTTTACAATGAGACACAATAGCTAAAGGACTTGGTGATTACCAGTGGGACAATTTACCATTAATTTCAAGTACAGCTCAATTTAGTAATTTGTAAAAGAATTACTGAAATTTCTGTTTTCTATTACTTACCATTCATTAATTTAATTGTGAATTATATTTCTACCTCAAACATAACTCCTACTTTATATTGGATGACAGATAGAAGGAACTGAATAACCATTTTGGTTGGATCTGTAAATGTTTTCCTTTTTTTCTTCAAGGAAGGGGATGCTTCCTTTCTCCGCTATGTTAACATCTTTAAGGACAGCCTTGTTTTAGTAAAAGAATGGTTCATCCCAATAGACAGGAAAATGATCATACATGTTAGGACATCAGCTTGGGTAAACAGGAAGCCAACAATATGGAAGTGAGGACAGGCTACAAAGAAGGAACAGAAAAACACTGCCTGGGCATGCAGGGATGGTGTTAGGACAGCCAGAGCTCTCCTGCATTTGAAACTGGCAAAGGCCGTCAAGGGCAACAAGAACTTCTACCACTGCATTACAGTAAAAGTTGCACAAGAAAAATGTGGGGCCATTGCTGAATAAGGTGAATCATTTAGTGACAACAGGTGAAGGTAAGATGATGCTTTCTGAGCCTTGGTGTTCAGGGGTTATACCTATAAACTAGCGAAAGGGGAATGTTGCATCTGTCTTCAAAAAGGGCAAGGAAACAGGGAACTGCTCACTACTCAGCCTCACTTCTGTCTTGGAAAAATCCCAAAACATATCTCCCACAACACCAGTTATAAGCACACAGAAGAGAAGATGATTGGCTGATTGAGTGATTAGCCAGCACGGATTGATCAAGAGTAAAACTGATTGCTTTCTGTGATGAAATAATCTGTGGATCTGTTGGTCCGTGGATGAAGGGGGAGAGGTGGATGTTGTCCTGATTTTAGCAAGGCTTTTGACATGGTATCCCACAGTATCCCTGTACCCAAGTTAGTATGTTACAGTCTAGGTTAGGAGTGTAGCAGGTGGGTGAGACGTCAGGTTCAGATGATATTAGGTAACGGTTTGTATTCTGCCTGAATCATGGTCACAAGTGGAGTACCGGGACCTGTTCTGTTTAACATCTTCATCCATGACCCGGAGGAGGCAGTGGAGCGCACTCTTTATTCAGCAATTTTAAAATACACATTAGGTACAGTCGAAATACACATTAGGTACAGTCGAAATACACATTAGACTCCATCTAGAAAACTCCACCCAGTTTTAGGCTGCCCAGTATAAGAAAGACTGGAGTGAGTTCAGCAGAAGCCACTAAGATGGAAGGGGACTGGAGCACTTGTCCTGTGGAGAGAGGCTGGCCTTGTGCATCCTTGAGAAGAGACCACTTCAGGGGGACTGAGAAGGGTGTGCCTGGACGCTGTATATCCCAGAGGAATTTCTGAGAAAGGAGCCAGCCTGTCTATACTGAAGCTCACGGTGGGATAACTAGAGACAATGGTCTTAAACTAAAACAGAGTAAGCTCAGACTGGGGGAAAGGAAAATAATTTTCACTTTGAGGGCAACCAAGCAATGGAGCAGGCTTCCCAGAGAGGCTGTGCAGTCTTCATTCTGGGATGTTTTCAAGGCTCAAATGGATGAAATCCTGACCACCTGGTGTGGCATCATAACTGACCCTGCCTTGAGCAGAGGGGTTGGAGTAAAAACCTCCCACCCTGAATAGTTCTGTGAGATTCTGATTCCCAAACACTTCTTGTGGGCTTAGGTTGGCAACTCCCACTGACTTTGAATGGCAGATTTACACATCATTAGTCACTTACTTACAAAGATCTAACTGATCCTGTATGCTCTCAGGACAAGCATATAGATTAGTACGTGAACTGCACCCTGCCCTTTGTGTTAGGCATCACACAGAACAACACTTTCAGTAGAATTGTATTTGGTAGTTTGAAAACAATTCGGGCATTGAAGGAAACCTGGCCTTTGTGCTCTTGAATAGCTAATTTTACAGAGCAAAGAAATGAAAAAAAAAAAACATTACGACATATTCCCATTTTATGTCCATTACCTTATATTTTTGTTGCGTCTGTGAACAAGCTAGATAATCAGGAAGAGCTTCACTGGCAGTAGCATTACGTACAGAACCAAGAACACGTCATTATATTTTTCAAATGGTTTCATTGTCTCTGACTGTATCATTCTTCTTTCATATTCTGTCAATGTTATTCCTGTATTTTGAGGTCCAATGTTTTAAATGAATCAGTTCAAGATTTTCTGGTGTATTCTAATGCAGTCTGCTTTTTCAGTTTTCTATTTTTAATGGAGTTACCTTGACTCACTTCATTTAGAAATTTCTTCCATCTGAAACCTAATTTACCTGTAAGTACTGATAAAAGCACAATGTTATAACTGTAGATGGTTTTAGATACCCTTCAGTTATAGACATACTTTAGAAAAATTTTCTCTTTCAATTATGAAATTAATATTTATTTGAATTTTCATTAAGAAGTTGTCCTGATTTCAGCTGGGATAGAGTTAATTTTCTTCATAGATGCTAGTGTGAGACTGTGTTTTGGATTTGGGATGAGAAAATGTTGATAACATGCTGATGTTTTGAGTTGTTGCCAAGCAGTTAAGGACTGTCCAGCTTTTCACGCTGGTCTGGCAGCGAGAAGGCTGGGGATGCATGGGAAGCTGGGAGAGGACACAGCCAGGACAGCTGACCCAGGCTGACCAAAGGGATGTTCCATACCATATGACGTCATGTTCAGTACATAAAGCTCCGTGAAGAAGAAGGAAGAGGGGGAATGTTTGGAGTTATGCCCTTTTGTCTTCCCAAGAA
>NW_010528307.1:0-4679 GCF_000687285.1 Phaethon lepturus | reverse complement strand
TGAGTCTGCTCGCTTTTCCTCTTCCCAGTCTCTCCCCCGTCCCACCGTGGGGGAGTGAGTGAGTGGCTGCGTGGGACTTAGTTGCCAGCTGGGTTTAAGCCACGACAAAAGTCAAGATTTTTTTTTTTTGGAGTACACCTTCAATATCTCTTACTCCTTTACTTTTTTTTTTTTTTTTACTTAAGAAAAGTTGCTTCAGGCATATATATACATATATATATTTACCATTTTAATAAAATACACTTCCTTGTCAGATAATACCACATGTTTGCCACTTAGCAATTTTTACGAGCATCATCCCTGAGAATTTAAGGACAAATATACCATATGTTTAAAGGGAATTACATATTTTAGAGCTAGCAATGGTAGGAACTGCCTTGGCAGGCAAAGAATCTCATTAGTGAGAGTTCACCAGGTGTTCATAAGGATATTTTCCTTATGGGACAACGGGAAAATAGAAAATTAGGGGGTTTTCAAATGACAAAGTTTGCTGTTTCTTTAATATGAATTGGGAGTGCAGCAGAACCCAGGTCCACACTTTTTCCTGTAAATAACAGGAGAGAATTTTCTGGCAAGGAAGAAACACACCTCGTGGGAAAATGGGCCCAGTTATTACTTTTAAACAGGAATCACAGTTAACGCTCCCCAAAAAGGCCTTAGTTCTTCTGGGTTATTTACTTTTTCAAAAAGTTTTGAAATTCAAGAGAAACAAAATTGCAATCAACTGTCATATACTTTCAGGGAGTTTTCTTCATCTAACAGCAACTACTTTTGTAAAGATAATGTCCATCTGTGAACACCTTTTCAAAAAAAAATTCCAGTCATCCCTATAGGTAGCAATTCCCACAGAGGATTGAAATTAATTGTAGCAGGTTATAGATGCATAAACATAACTCATTCAGTGGGTTCCAGTAAGACAAGAGTAAACAGAGACCTATGGTAGGAAAGAGAAGCCTATGTCAAGTCATTTTAGAGAACTACAGGTAACCCTACGAAAATACATTACATTTCACACTAATATAAACTGGATAAAATAGTTGTATCCAGCTGAGAAGTTGATGCTGGAATAAATACAATGATCTTGCTTTTTTTTTTGTTGTTTAAAAAAATGTAAATTCTTTTCGTTTTTGTAATTATCTGGTGGTTTTTCTCTTTTCAATTAAAAATAGTTTTATCTAATAATATGAAGTTTTATCAAAATATCTGCAACAGAGAATGAGACGCACATAGAATCATAGAATAGTTTAGGTTGGAAGGGACCTTTAAAGGTCATCTAGTCCAACTGCCCTGCAATGAGCAGGGACATCTTCAAGTAGAACGCGTTGCTCAGAGCCCCATCCAACCTGACCTGGAACGTTTCTAGGGAAGGGTCATCTACCACCTCTCTGGGCAACCTGGGCCAGTGTTTCACCACCCTGATGGTGAAAAATTTCTTCCTTATATCTAGTCAAAATCTACCCTCTTTTAGTATAAAAACATTACCCATTGTCCTATCCACATGATAATGGATAGAAGTGAAAGACCAGATATCCTCCCCAGAAGTCATATTGAGTTTACCTTTCATTTTACTGTGTTTCTGAGGATTTAGGATTGTCATTAGAAAGAATTGTGCAAAGTTGAGACCCCACCTGGAGTCCTGTGTCCAGCTCTGGAGCCCTCAGTGCAGGAAGGACATGTACCTGTTAGAGCTGGTCCAGAGGAAGTCCATAAAAAGGATCCGAGATGGAACATCTCTCCTGTGAGGATGGGCTGAGAGAGTTGGGGTTGTTCAGCCTGGAGAAGAGAAGGCTCTGGGGAGACCTTATTGCAGCCTTCCAGTACTTAAAGGGGGCTTATAAAGAAGATGGGGACAGCCATTTTAGCAGGGCGTGTTGCGATAGGACAAGGGGTGATGGTTTTAAACTAAAAGAGGGTAGATGCAGGCTAGATTTAACAATGCTACAGGCTTGGGGAGGAGTGGCTGGAGAGCTGCCCAGTGGAAAAGGACCTGGGGGTGCTGGTCAACAGCCGGCTGAACATGAGCCGGCAGTGTGCCCAGGTGGCCAAGAAGGCCAACAGTGTCCTGGCCTGTATCAGAAATAGTGTGGCCAGCAGGAGTAGGGAAGTGATCATGCCCCTGTACTCAGCACTGGTGAGGCTGCACCTTCAATAATGTGTTTAGTTTTGGGCCCCTCACTGCAAGAAGGTCATTGAGGTGCTGGAGCGTGTCCAGAGATGGGCAACGAAGCTGGTGAGGGGTCTGGAGCACGAGTCTTATGAGGAGCGGCTGAGGGAACTGGGGTTGTTTAGTCTGGAGAAGAGGAGGCTGAGGGAAGACCTCATCGCTCTCTACAACTACCTGAAAACGGGTTCTGGAAAGGTGTGTGTTGGCCTCTTCTCCCAAGTAACTAGCAATAGGCGAGAGAAAATGGCCTCAGGTTGCACCAGGGGAAATTTAGACTAGATATTAGGAAAAATTTCTTCACTGAGAGAATGGTTAAGCATTGGCACAGGTTTCCCAGGGACGTGGTGGAGTCGCTGTCACTGGAAGTGTTAAAAAAACTTGTGAACGTGGCACTTTGGGTCATGGTTTAGTGGGCATGGTGGTGTTGGGTTGATGGTTGGACTTGATGATCTTCAAGGTCTTTTCCAACCTTAATGATTCTGTGATTCTGTGTGATCATAGCACATGCTCCATAAATTCCTGATACAGTAGTTTCAAATTTTTCAACCCCTAAAGGTTTGTGTTTTTAACTTTCCCATTAGAAATGCCATAGATATGGACTTTTCTACTACATACAGGGAACTTGCTTTCTCTAGTTACCTTCTGTAACTGATCAGGAACCACTGACCTCATCATTACCAATGTAGGCTGTTGGGATTTACTGTTTGGAAAGGTTAACTGAAATTTCATGTGTTCTAACTGAAGTTACTTTTTTTTTTAACAAGGACAGCTGTATGTTCTCCATTGTAGCCAACTGTAATAAAGATTTGTTGTTATCTGATGACATTTCTAATATTAAATTGTAGAGGTATTTTAGTCTGTTTTAAAACAGTGGTCACTGCAGAAAGTATTGGTAGAGCTTCTAGAAGAATTAAGTGGACCAGGAGACTCTAAAGCCTGCTTATTTGGCATAAAATTACAGCACACAAAAGACATTAACTGTAGGTTTACTATTCAACAACAGGTGATCAATATTAAAAAATTAGAGGCAGAAAAAGTAGCTGGGAGAATGCAATAATGTGCCATTTATAAACATATTTGGGTTGTTGGGGGGCTTCCAGTTGGACTATTTCTAACTTCCTTGGTAGACCTTAACAAAATAAATGCAGTATTGACAATGTCAAAAGCCAATGATTATACAAGATTTTAATGATCGGAATTAACTTATTACCTGTACATATTTTTCGCTGTGAAAGATTTTACCAAAATATAGTCATTCTTTTTCCTGTGCCTTCATGAAACTGACAAAACTCTTCTGCTGGTAAACCTGTAAATGTGGCAAAAATACAGAAAATATCAAGGGATGTCAAATGTTTGTCTGTAGATCTTGTGGTTAATAAATGAGTGAAACAATACATGCTATGATACTGGTAACGTATTACTCTTCTGAAAACTGTATTCATGATCTTCAGTTTATCAGTATCTTCTCAGAACCTGTTTTGTGGCATTGTTCTGAAGCTATATTGCATTCTTTCTTTCTTTGATGCATGACTTTGCCACTTTAAAGAATTAACCTGATTTGCCAGATTGTTTAATATCTTTTTCTCTGAAAAAAATATTTCTTGGAAACTTTCTTAGAAATTCTAAAAAACACTGGACTTTTAAAATAATAAAGGGAACAAAACCCAAGCCCTTCTATTGTGTTCTTAAGATGTAATTTCTTAAATATATAGGAAAATATTAGAAAAAGTGAAACAACACATCCTATAAGGCACAATTCACAAATTATAATGACAGCTTGTATGGCCAGGCAGTCAACAACAGTGATGGAATATTGTGGATGCGTGCTGCTATAGTTTCAGCTAACGTGTACAAGTGCCAAAAGGGGTGACACAGAAGAGGTGCTTGTACATGCAAGTGGTGACCAGTTATTAAAGATGAGCTGTCTTTAAGTGACTTCCACACTTACATGTCAACTTGTTCCAAAGGATGAGTTTCCCTACCAGCTACAGAAACCAGTACATTTTTACCAGATGGTCACTAATCTTAGACAGTCTTTTGACTTTGATTTTTATCCTTAATACAAATACACATGTATTCTGTGCTGGAATCTGGAACAGAAAATACAGTAATAATTCCTTGACCATTTTTGTACACTTTGCTCAGAAAATTTAACCTATACTTAAAAAGACCATGCTGAACATGTATATTCTTATCCCAAGCCACTCCATCACTCCCCTCCTTGGCTGGGCAGGGGAGAAAAAGTATAATGGGAAGCTTGTGGGAGATCAGGGCAGGGAGAGATCAGTCACCAGTTACCGTCATGGGAAAAACAGACTCGACTTGGGGAAATTAGTTTAATTTATTGCCAACCAAATCAGAGTAGGGTAATGAGAAAAAAACCCAAATTGCAAGACACCTTCCCCACACTCCTCTCTTGTTCCTGGGCTCCACTTCACTCCCAATTTTCTCCAGCGGCACAGAGGGATGAGCAATGGGAGTTGAGGTCAGCTCATCACACCTGGTCTCTGCCGCT
>NW_010528306.1:1141-1404 GCF_000687285.1 Phaethon lepturus | reverse complement strand
CTCTCCTTTAGGAGATATATCCAACACTAACGGCATTTCTGCTCTCTTTGAAAACAGCAACTACAATCCCATTCCTCTTTCTGTCTGTTAGAAGGCAGATTAGTGTAAAACGCCACAGGCTCACTCCACGTTCAGGAGTAAGCCGGAATCCAACCTCCCAGGTGTATCCTATACCAAAGTGGTCTGCGTACAAGTTGCCAAAATTACCATTCTTCTTCACCCTCGGTACTTACGACTTCCAAACATCACGAGCTATTTCCAAG
>NW_010528306.1:0-764 GCF_000687285.1 Phaethon lepturus | reverse complement strand
GTTTTCCACCAGGTTAGAGAGCTAAACTGGCTTGCAGAGAGAACTAGCAAGCATAAAAGCTGGCACGAGGAAAGAGGCAGGACAATGTAAATGGGAAGCAGGAGAGGGAATTCGTCCGTCCCCATCTTGAGGCAGTAAGCCGTTGTGCTAGCTCATACACGTGTGAAACTACACGCTCACTTTGCAAGGATTGAGAAAAACCCCTTTAGTTTTGGAAAAAGTGCTTTACTTGAGAAAAGCACCTGAGACACAGCCAGTCAACTTTTAACTCCCTCTTGCGCATAGAGGCTCACGACCTCGCTGGGAACGGCCACAGCTGACGGGCGTCATTCTTTCCTTCAGCCCGATGTGGAAGCTAAGGGGACTTCAGGGGAGTGTTACTCGGTGATCAGAGAAGGGACAATATTGTGTGGCACTATTCAGATCACGTTTTCAAAGGAAACGGGACAGAGAGTGGGAAGAAGCCCGAGAAGAAGAACAGGAAGAACAGCTAAGTTCTTTTCAGAAAAACAGCACCCACTTTGTTGAATAACAGGTAAATATGACAGTCACAGAATTTTTTGAATTATTATTAATGACTGCTTCAATGACATTTTCCCCAGAAAAACAGGAAGCAACTCACAAGCATTGGAAAAGCAGTAGATGGGAAAGACACTTCCTGCACCTTAGCAGTCAGGTTCAGTGAATTGGCACTTTGCTATATTTTACTCCTGGAAGAAAGAGGATTTTGTGAGTGAGTTAGCAGGTGATCTAGTGACTACCAC
>NW_010528305.1:0-214 GCF_000687285.1 Phaethon lepturus | reverse complement strand
AAGCCATCTCACAGAAAGCTGATGGCCTCTCCGCAAGGGGATTATTCGGGACCTCGCGTACTTTCCGCCAGTGTGTCCGTATAATCCCTGGAGGAGGATGCGAGTGATTATATATTCTATTTTGGGGAATCACGTAACCCAGTGTGCAGACCCCATCCCAGTAGACAGGTAAAGATTTCCTAGCACGCTGTCCTGGTTTCAGCCAGGGTAGAGT
>NW_010528304.1:28115-28639 GCF_000687285.1 Phaethon lepturus | reverse complement strand
CAGGGATACCCCGTCTCCGCGGCCTCCTTATTGCCTATCACTTGGTCAGTATCGACCTCTCGCACCCGCGCAATTTCACACCTATAAAGGTCTTTGCAAGAGGAGGACTTCAAGTCCGTGCTGGAGCCACAGGCAGTGATGAGATTTCCCTCATGCCCATAGTCACCATCTCGCTCCTAACACTTCCCAGGCCCAGCTCCCCTTCCCCGCCGCAGAGGGAATGAGGTGGCGTGGGGGGTTAATCTCAGCTCACCCTGCTGCCCCGGGGCGATGCAGCCCCCGGAAATGCCAGGGTCAGGCAGAACACTGGGCACCCTAACCTGGAGCCACAGGCAGTGATGAGATTTCCCTCATGCCCATAGTCACCATCTCGCTCCTAACACTTCCCAGGCCCAGCTCCCCTTCCCCGCCGCAGAGGGAATGAGGTGGCGTGGGGGGTTAATCTCAGCTCACCCTGCTGCCCCGGGGCGATGCAGCCCCCGGAAATGCCAGGGTCAGGCAGAACACTGGGCACCCTAACCCCA
>NW_010528304.1:15802-28021 GCF_000687285.1 Phaethon lepturus | reverse complement strand
CAGGGGAGGGAGAGACAGATGGCAGGGTTCAGCCCGCTGACATGTCTTAAGCGCCTGTTAGGAATTTCAGAGTATAACCTTTGCTCTTGGTTTTTATTATTTGCCCATTCTGACTGGGGGAGAGGGCGTGCTGCAGCCTGCACGTGGCTCTGGGCTGGGTCTGCTCCTCCGGAGCTGATGCCAAGGTCCTCAACAGCACAGGAGCCAGGAAGCACTTGACTGTCAGTTGTTCGGTGTTCCCATCTCCAGTTCCTCATCTTCCTCCTCCGACCAGCTCAAGCTGTCATCCGAGTCCTCCCCCTGTACTGCCCTGGGCTCCTCTGCATTGGCAGCCTCCTCCTGCTCACCACGGGAGTGTGATCTGCTTTGCGGGAGCTCCAGCCTGGCCCAGGAGCCAGGGCTGGCTTTGCAAAGTGTGATCTCCACCTTGGTAGGGACCATGCTCACAAAGCTCTTCTCTATTTCAATGACCTAGAGAGAGGGAAAGGTGCAGTGAGCTAGGCAGGAGGGAGCAGGCAGCACACGCTCATTCTTCCCCATACAGGCAGAGCCCTGCCAGAGGAGAAGAGAGGAGAGATCACCCCTCCTCACGTGCCAGAAGAGAGAGCAGGATGAAAGCTGGGCTCCAGATGAGCTTCACGGTGTTACATCTAAGCAGCACCACAGTACCGGTACAGAGCTCAGGAGAGCTAAGCTAGCCACAGCCACGTGCACAGCTGCGGCCCAGCCCTCTCCCCGCGGCAGTAAGCTGCGCTGAGACGCAGGCGTACCCACACCCGGCAGCACGCTCTGCTGCCTGCAGGCGCAGGCAGCACACACCAGAAATAAAGGCAAGAAACGCACATGCAAATTCCTGAGTCTCACTGCTTCTCCCCAGCCAGCAAGCAGCTGAGAAATCAGAGAGCAAGCCTCTCCCCTTACACCGCTGCCTACCCACAGGCCCAGCAGGATTGCAGGAGGGGACAGGGACCTGCTGGGCCAAAGACCCTTCGGGGCAGTCTGGGACCAAACCCAGGACACCTACAGAGCCGGCAGTGACATCCAGCTCTGCTATTAGTCCAGGATCGATTGGTACAGCCACCAGCAGCCTCTGAAACAGTCCTCCTCACAGCCCCCAAGGCATTTCCTAGCAGAGATGGCTATAAATGCCGGTACCTGGGCAACCTGACTCCCAGGTGATCCCAACAAGAGCAAGCCAGCACTGTGGCAGCATTTAAAAGAGAGTAGCCAGGGTGCCTCAGGTAGTGGAGAGCAGTCAGATGGGCACTGAGCCCAGACACAGTCCTGGCATGGCTCCCAGGGGATGCTACCACTGTGGGATCAATAGAGAAAAACCTAATTTCCCCATGAACCTTTGCTGCTATAGAAAACTGGAGCTCTAGGGATAAACGGGTCCTCTCTGCTGCAACAGCCGTGGTGGACCCGTGTTCTTCGCAAGGCTTCGAGAGCTGGCAATGAATCACACCCAGGGAGGGACTAAGAAATGGCTGTTTGTTCCACAGATGTGCCAGCCGGGGAAGAGATAGCATCCCAGGGGCCACAGCATTTCTATGCGATACTACAGTCAAAGTCTGCCTCATGCTCCATGCACAGGAAGGACTGTGCAGAAATTGCAGCAACAACCATTTTGCTGCTTTTTCAAAAGTCTGAGAATCCTGACTACACAGAGTAATTCTCCTTACACAGGAACCTGTGTTTGGGGCTGCAAATGCTTCTCCCAGAGCACAGGCTGCCTCGCAGCGTTGCAGCCCAGCCCCACATAGACCACTGGAATAAGGAAATCAAAAAACAGGATCTTACCCCCCAGAGATCCAGTTCTGCCTGGAAAATCTTATTCCCTTCAAAGATGACATGAACCTCAAGCTGAAAGATCAACAGAAAATTATCTGAGTGGGTAGCACAGCACTGCCAGAGCTCTTCCCCCAGACAACGCAGCTGCTTCCCAGCACTGTAATGCATCCCACATCCTGGCTCCGATGCAACAGTCTGGCGATCCCCCTCGGCACCTGGGAGCATTTCACCCCCTTCAGAGCATGCCAGGTTCACCTCCGCCACCAGTCAAGGGATTCAAGGCCAGCAAAGCCACCCATTGAGACCAGAGCAGCTGGGCAGATGCTGCTGCAGCAGCGAAGCCACCGGGCTCTCAGCTCAGGGATGGCAGGCTGGCAGTGCCAACCCTGGCTGCAGCAACAGACCAAACAGGCCATCAAAGAGCGCCAGGCACCCAGCTGGCTCCTGGCTGTTGGCCCATCAAAATCAGGTGCCATGAAAGTGTGCGTCCGCAGCCCAGCTCTGCCAGGCCCACTCACCACGGTGCGGTTGGCTTTCACACTGCTGAGGGCAGGCAGAGGGTTCTTGGCATAGACCGTCACCACCACCTGGCTGCTGGTTTGGTGCCAGTCCTGCCGGCACGACACCGCCTTCTTGTCCTGCTGGGGAGAAGAACCCATCACAGCCTGGTGTCTAGCCCAAACACACCCAAAAAAAGGGGATGCCTGTGCTGGAGGATGCTCCTTTGCATGTCTCCTTGGCAGAGTGCTGGCTGAGCTAAGCAAGATCAAACCCTGCCTTTTGTGCAGGTTTTGAGGGGAGGTCGTTCATGCAAAGGTGGGCAGCCCCTGCCATGGGGCATCTGTGCTGTGCTTGGGGTTGCTCCAGAAGGACGTGTTAAGAACAGAGACATCCCCTTCTTATTCCAGAGTCACTCTGCTGTGCCCAAGCACATAAGCGCTGTGCACAGTCAGGAAACTCGGTATGGAGGGCCAGTTTCTGAGCATCACCAGCCATTTCTGAGCATCACCAAGAGACAGACCCCCTGCAGCCCTCAGCATTGCCAGTCAAAGAAATGGCCCAGGAGGAATCCCAGCCCCAAACTCAAGTGTCAATTAGCACAAAGCATCTGCATGACAATATCACAGTTCATTCACTGCAGTCTCCTTTACATCCACTATACGTTTTCTGCTCCAGGACAAAGAACAGACTGGGCTCGGAGGGGTTGCTCAGAGCAGTGCTGGCTCAGAGGAACACCATGCGTTTTCAGGGATATCTTGGGCTGCTTTGGTGCAACTTTCCCAGCTCAAGCCTGATTCCAGCCAAGAGCTTTCCTGGGGAAACTTACACACACACAATATTGGGAATTGGGATCTTCTCCCCACTGCCCTGCCATGTCACTACGTATATGAGGTCCCTCCTTGGGAAGCATTTGCAGAGAGAAAGCTTCGTTAAAACCAAATTCAGTCATCTGCCATCATCTGTCAAAACTTTTGGGGCTTTTGCAGGGCTTTTCCCATGCTCAGCTGCCTGTCCCTGTAGCGTGCAGCACCGGCTATGCTGTGCCTGGGGCCAGCTCCTGCCTCATTCATCTTCCTGTTGCACATCTGCCTGTCAGGTGTGAGAGCTGACATGTTCTGTGAATGCAGGAGCAGCATTTTAAGCAGCAGATGGGTGAAGATTAGGCATTCAAAACCTGCACAGTCATCTGTTGGCAATTATGAAAATTAAGATGATTAAATGCAGAAACCTGTGTGAATGCAGAGCAAGAGAAGTAGCACTCCTCAGGTGCCAGTAATGGCACTTTGCTCACATGAGTCGCCCGTGCCGAGAGCCCCCTTACCGCCTTCCCAGCCCAGCAGTGCCGCCCGCTGCTGCAGCCCGGCTGCTCCAGGAAGGCGCTGAAGTCCGTCGTTTTGACTCTGCAGCAGCTCCAGTATTTCATCCTGGGGAGAGCGAGGTCACCTGAGCGGGCAGCGCCCGCGGGAGCAGGAGAGGGAACGCAGGGGGCTTCAGGGTGTTGGGGGACAGGGGCTCAGGACCAGCAGCTCCCCCTGCCCACTTGTCACCCGGGGAAGTGTCACCCGCAACTGCACCGGCTGTGCTGCTGAGGCCACACAACCTTGCGATACAGCACTTTCAGCCCTCAGCCAGGTCAGTTTGCTCCCCAGTAAAGGGTTATTTCTTACCCTTCATGGAAGACAGGAACGCCAGGATGGAAAGTACAAACCTCTGTGTTGCTCTCCGGCCCCTGGTAGATCTGTGGAGCAAGTAACAGAGGAAAGTTTCAGCTGTGCCTCTGGCATGGCACGGCATGGCGCAGCCAGGCATCTGCCCATCAGTGCAGATCCTTGCATGGGGCACGGCATGATGCCCAACATCACTCTTTTGCCAGGTCCAGCATCTGTGAGGACTTACTCCCTGCCAGCAGGGCAGCTACCCCGGCCTTGCTGGGACCCCAGTGTCATCCCCACGACCCTGGCAGCAGCCCTTCTGTATGCCCATATCCTGAATATGTGCTGTATTTCATTGCAAGAAATTATCCTGAATATGTGCTGTATTTCATTGCAAGCAATTAGCAGCAGTGAAATGCAAACGTACCACCAATCCAGGAATCTGGAAGCCTCTTGCAGGAATGTGGCTGGGAGGCCACAGAGGCAGCTGCTCCAGGGACGGGATGAGCAGGAGCATACGGAGCCGATGGGCACTGCCACCTCCCACCCACCTGGCACCCTTGCCCGCACCTGGTGGCAGCTGGGAGACGAGCCCCTCCGCCAGACCTGCGATGCTCCCGACCGTGCGGCACAGACCATGCAAAGATGGGACCTTGCTGGGTACTCACCGCCTTGCAGGCTGCGTTCTTGCAGGTGGTGCCAGCTCTCACCTGGGCAGCCGCCAGCCCTGTGAGAGCAACACAGCTTCACCCCGAGGCGTGCGCTGCCCACGCCTGTCCCCAAACCCTCCCGCAGCCCCACTGCCAGCTCCCCAGCTTAGCATGCACAGCCCCTGAGTGCAGCCCATTGCAACGCGCCTCCGAGATGCAGCTCTGTGGGTTTGCAGGTGGCTGAGCACGCAGCACCCTCCATCCTGCGCTGAACCTGCCATGCAAAACCCCACACTGAACTTGCCACGTGCAACCCCGCTGCCGTCCATCAGCTCGTCACTACCTGTGCAACTGCCCTCAGGTGCCTCGTCCTTGGAGGACAGGTTCAGTTTCTCCAGTGCCTGCTCCAGAGACCTGGATACTTTAATTGGCAACAGTTGTCTTGGCTCATCAGAGCTGAGAAACAGCAGCAGCAAAGGCCGAGTGAGTTTTTTTTGCAATTTAAGTGTCATTGCTTCTCCTGAGGAAGCAGCAAGGGCAGGACATGTGCAGAAGAAGGGGCACAACAGGGCAACACTGTTAGCTGAGCCCATCTCACCTTGGTCTTTCCCGCTGCATCTTCTCAGCTGATTTTGGTCCTTGGATGATGAGCTCCTCCACTGGTTTGGCCTTTGGCTTGTCTGAGTTCTCCTCTTGGCTTAAAGGCTCAGGGGGCTTCTCCTTGCTGTGAAACCCCTTTGTGCATCCCTGAGCAGCAGAGACAACCTTGATGCCTGCGTTGCCCTTCCTAACCCGGCAGCTGCTCTGGTGGCTCTGTGTCCTGCAGCACCAGGACAGGAGTTGTGTCCATAGGGATTCCCAGGGACAAGATGGTGTGGCAGCCTCACTGGGGCCATGGCAGGCAGGTCTCAGCTCTGCTGCATCCCAGCCTGGCAGGTGAAGGGCAGCAAGAGCCCCCCACATCCCCGAGCCTCTGCTGCCTCCTCTCCCCCTCCCAGGACCACTCGGACATTCATAGCTGTGCTGGCTCTTGGGGCATTTGTGTTCATCCCGCAGTATCCTGGTGGGGGATCCCAGCCCATTCCAGCACCAGCACCTGCCCCACACTTTGGGAGCAGCACCTTTGCTTGCAGACTCCTTGGAAGCAGATAGGAAATCCGCGACCGGCAGGGCGAAAGGAGCAGCCTTGGCATGGGATAGGGATGGGACAGGACAGGACAGGGCTGGGACAAGGAAGAGAGGACAGAGGAGCAGCAGATGCATTTGGGCTGGCAGGTCGCTCACCTTTATGGAGAGGAACTCGGAGAAGTCTGTTGTGCGTTTCTTGCAACAAGACCAGCCCTAGGCACCGGGAGATGACAAACTGGTCAGGTGTGGGCAATCCCGCCAGGCACAAGGTCCCTCCCTGCAGCTGCAGCCCCGGCTCCTGCCCCACTCACCTTCAGGGCATCGTGGAAGATGGGGACACCCGGGTGATACAGGCAGGAATCTGAAAAGGAAAAGTGAGGCAGAACCTTTCAGGAGGAGCAATCCTGCCCACAAGCCACTTGTGGAGCCCAGCAGCTCCTGAGCCAGTTCCTGCCACGCGGGCTGCCTGCGCTGGGCTCGGCTCAGCCCTGCTCGGCAGCTCACGCTGCAGCGTGGCGGCCGAGGCTACAGACCAGGAAAGCAGCACGCGTTCCCGCTCACCCCGGTGCAAGGCAGACGAGCCCACTTACCCTTGGCATTGTGCTCAGGATCAAACCTCTGCCCGCAGCCCTTGTTGTAGCACAGCGATGCCATAGCTCAGGCGTACTTGTGGCGTCCTTCACTCCTTCCACAAAAATCCCATAAATCTTATCCCTGCTCTGCGTCCCCACAGTTTCCAGCCCAGGCACCGGGAGGTGGCTTTGCCTATCTTTGGAGGCAGCTGGAGGAGGTGGCTGGTAACTGGAGAGCAGGCTAAAGATGGACATAACAGCTCAGCAGCTGACAGGACCCGGCGCCCACGTTATCTCGAGAGGCATTTCTGTCCCGCCCCTGCACGCGGCAGAGGGAATGGGTGCTGCAGGGTGGCTACGGACCTGGGCTGGGCAAAGGACATCCCAGCGCCTGCTGTCCCACCAGCGTCTGGCGTGGAGGCATCAGTGCTACCCCAGCGCTCACGCTCAGCTTGGGGCAAGCTGCGACTCCTCTTCACCAACTGCTGTCTGTTTATTTAGCATATATAGAAGCAGCTGAAAGTTTCCTGCAAAAAAAGGGAAGAGACTTCCCAGAGTCCCAGGGCAAAAACTGTGCTGATCTCCCCCAGTCCCAAAAGGCACAACCGTCTGCTAGACAGAGGCACCAGCAGACCAAAGCAGTGTGTGTGGCCAAGTCATCCTTTGATGTAGGGTCTTGTGCAACCCAGGGATGAAGTCTGATCCCTGGAAGATCATTGTTGTCACACAACAAGAGCACAAAATATCATATGGGCCACCTGTACACAGGAGGGGTTTTCTTGGACTCTCTGCTCCCATTCTGGGACCCAAGGGTTTTCCTCTACAAACAGGAAACCCCTTTGAGATCAAAGGTTTTACTTAGTTCCTACAAGCATCTAAATCGAATATTATTTTCTTTTTTTGCAGACCCCTGTTTCCTGGGCGCTGCCCTGACCTGCGGGAACGCACAGCACCTGGAAAGCATTTCTGCTCAGGAATGGGGTTCGACGTAAGCCCTTGGCACTATCAGGCAGTGCAAAGGGCAAGTCCTGCAGGCAGCAGCTGCCCAGGGATTCTGCTCAGGAGGGGACCCCACAGCATCTGCTATGGCTGATGTAACTCCATGCCTGTCCCATGATGTTTGTTTAACCTAGTTAATCCCCCTACGACAGCCCGTGGGATCTGCTGCCACCCCAAGGAGATCTCCGAAGTCCAGAGTTAGGATGAACCCTTGCTAAAATCTGGACCTCACCATGGAGATGACTCCAGACTCATTCCACACTGCCTTGCTGCTCCACCCCCAGGTCAGTTCTGCCATCCCCACGTTGAGACATCGCAGCCAGCAGCAGTGTCTTTTGTGGCTTTTCCTTGTCATCTCATTAGCAAGGAAGATGGCCCCACTGGAGGGCAGGACACGTATCACAGTCACCATCAGGCTTCCCTATACCTGGGTAGCCTGTGTATAAACCCACATCCAACCCAAAAGCTAGCAGGGAAACGTGAGGGCACTGGGGAACTGTCACACCAGCATGAGCCACGTGGCTTCAAGCACCTCCCTCGAAGGACTGCAGTGCTTCAAGACACAATAAATGACCCAATCGTCCCAAAGGTGGGTAAAAAAACGCTGCCAGCATCCAGAGCCTCTGCTCAGGCGGGAGGGATCACTTCGGACCCAGTGGGGGAATTTGTGGTCCTGGGGGCTGAGCAGATCTACAGGGTTTCAGATTTCCTTGTCCTTTCCACGAGCTGTCAGCAAGGCTGCAGCTGTCGCCATCCCCGTGCCAGCGAGAATCTGGAGCTCAGGTGACCTCGCACACCTCAGAGGAAACGCCACGAGAATGCTGCAGCTGATCCACACACAGAGGCTCCTCACAGAGAGACCAGCAGGTAGCTGTGGGGGCTGTGGCCGAGCAGAGACCCCTCAGCACCCGAGGAGCGGCAGCAGGCAGCCGAGAGTGTGCGGCGGCACTGCTCTGCCCTTGCTCCTCTGCTACACCACTGCAAATATCTGCAGGGAACAAGGTGGCTTGAAAGACAGAACCTACTGGGAACATAGAACAGTGACACAGGGTAAACTGGGGTGTCTGGTCTCCCAGCCTAAGGGGAGGCTCCCCAGAGAGTACAAGGTGAGGGGGTGCAGGCTGGGAGACGGACCTGAGACATCCACCATGAAACAGAGATGAACTCCAGGGGAACCGCTTGGTTGGCCACCAGCAGACTCAAGGTCCTGCTAGAGCTGGTGCTTTAAAAATTAGGAAAAAGAGTAGATGGGGTTCAGGTGATGGCAAAGAGCATGCTGGACTGCACATCCATCACGCAGCATCTAGTTTGAAGTTGTGGCTTCTGGTAGTTGCATTTGGGCCACAGGGCTGAGTTGCTGAGTCTGTCTCTCTTCTGGGGCAGAGCTCCAAGTAAAGCAGACGTTACCGTGCGAGCTGGCCAAGCAGGGGGAAGTCATAACCAACACCTTTGAAACATCTTGCAAGAAATAGGCCAGCTGAGAATTAAAAATAAAGCCTATTTGTTTTATGTGCACTTAATTTGATATGTAACAGAACAAAAAAGAGGTAAAAGGGAAAAAGAACCAAATGATTCTCAAACCCAACGTAATGTGTTTCCCTTTGAACTATCAGGCCCAGTGTAAAACAGTCCTCCAGAGTCCTGGGGAGAATATACTGGGTGCCTCCAGGGAAAGAAACCCAGCTCATCCCTGACCCTTCGGTCGTTCGGGATGCTCTGTGGAGCCTGAGGTAGTGGGAAAGGGGTGCATTTCTAAAGCATAGAGTAGTTCCTGCATACAAAAGGCTGGAGAAGGAAAATCCCTGACATACACATTACTGCTATGTATGCTACACAAAGCTAGTAGGCAGGATTCATGTTTTAGTTATTTGGGAAATAAAATCTTCCCCATAAAAATATGCACTGAGCAATTGTACAGCAGAAGTTCTGCCTGACCACTCTTCTTCTGGCAGTATTGCTCAAGGGTTACATACTGGCTGTTGTCCAGGAGGTCTGCACTGATTATACTCAACAGATCAAAGCAGAGGTTTGAAAAAGGCCAGAAAACCAGCAGAAATGGGGACATGGGCAACCTTCACATCTCCGTTCAAGAACACCGCCCTTACGCAGCTTGGGTTATTACAGGGCTATTGCCCAACACTCTGGTCTCACTGAACAATTACACCTTCAAACTGGAATCAGCTGCCCAGCTGATGGGGATTTTCTCCCTGTAGTTCAGGCAGTGTCTTGCTCCCTGTTGTGGTTTAACCCCAGTCAGCAATTAAGCCCCATGCAGCCGCTTGCTCACTCCCCCACGGTGGGACGGGGGAGAGAATCAGAAGAGTAAAAGTGAGGAAACTCATGGTTTGAGATAAAGACAGTTTAACAGGTAAAGCAAAAGCCACACATGCAAGCAGAGCAAACCAAGGAATTCATTCACTACTCCCCATGGGCAGGCAGGTGTTCAGCCATCTCCAGGGAAGCAGGGCTCCATCATGCGTAATGGTTTCTTAGGAAGACAGATGCTGTAAGTGTAAACGTCCCTCCACCCTTTCCTTCTTCTTCGTCCCAACTTCATATACCAAGCATGATGTCATATGGTATGGAATATCCCTTTGGCCAGCCTGGGTCAGCTGTCCTGGCTGTGTCCCCTCCCAGCTCCCCGTGCACCCCCAGCCTTCTTGCTGGCAGGCCAGCACGAGAAGCTGGACTGTCCTTGACTACTTAGCAACAACCCAAAACATCAGCACATTATCAACACTTTCTCATCCCAAATCCAAAACATAGCCTCACACTAGCTTCTGTGAAGAAAATTAACTCTAGCCCAGCTGAAACCAGGACACTCCCAGAGATAATTTTGTCTCCTCAGAGCTGAGCTGCTAAAGGAGCCCGTTTACTCTGGTGCTCAGACTGAAAATGCATGCAATATTCCTCATCAAAGTGCATTTTGGTCCTCAATAGGAACCAGTCCAAGAAGAGAGTTCAGTCTACTCCTATGACTCAGTCTTCTTGTCATTAGCTGGCATCCATAATGAAAACCTACTGCCCAAAACAGCCTGAACCGATGGGCAGTGTGTGGTTTTACAGGTTTTCCTTTGGAGGTTCCTGTTGCCTTCAACCATGGTCACTATGAGCTCAGGTAGAGCAGAGTGGCCAGGCTGTGGTGAGGGAAGGTGTCCCAAAGGCAGTGTTGTGCCTCGCTGAGCTCCCTGCTTGCTCCTCTCCTTTTGGCTGCCTCTGGCACTCGAGTGACTCACCACGTAGACAGGCAGGTACCTGAGCCATGACCAAGACAGAAGAGGGAATGATGGCTCCTTTCAGCAACACCACAGGAAATCGCATCTTCCTTTTTTCAGCTCCCAGAGGCTGCTCACTGGCAAAGTAGTTTAGCATATTCCACCACTTGTAGCTTTCCATGATAAATGACAGCTTCTAGTGAGATGCATTGTGCCAGAGAAAAAGGAAATGTTTGTTTACTGCTTTAATGTGACAAAATTATCCTCCAGGTACCAGTTGGATTTTTCGATTTATCTTTGATTCTTGCAAATGCAGTCACTGTTGTTTAAGGGGAAGCTGCATAAAGCACAAATTGTAGCTTCTGAAGCCCACAAACGACAGGGGTTTAAAGCTAAGAACAAAGTGATAAGAACCAGACTACTCATCAGTCCTTGGTCTGATAGGAACTGATACTGTATAAGTGCATTTTAAACAAGCTGATCAGATATGACAGCAAAAGGCAAGGGTGTCTCTTCATGATAGTCAAAATACTTCATCAGTCTGCAACCACGTAATAGCCAAGCGATCTGGAAAAGCATGCAGAGGAAAGCATTCCCTTCTGCACACTGGCTGAACTTCAGCACATCACAACAGTGCTTGTCCAGCCTCTGGAGCTGCACTCACTACCTTATCCAAGCAGTGCAAGCACCAACAGCAAAACCCAAAGCGCAGACTCCAGCATCTGGAAGTGCTCTGGAGTGAGGCAGCCTTGCTTGCTCCTGTGCCCAGCCTTAAATACTTCTGCACTACAAGCAGTGCCTGGTACCATTTCCTCCTGCTGCATGCCTCTGAAAATCTTACTAATGGTCTGCTTTACAATTTCCTTACTAGAACCTCAGCCACAGGTTTTCAGTCTCCTCCTTTAAAGCAAGCATTCACACTTGTGAATTTAGTGTAATTTTAGTTTTCTTCCTTTGCTGTCACTGGATCTTCAGTTTTCACCTCGTACCAGTCTTGTTAGATGGACTTTGAAGTGTGCTAAATCCCTCCTCCCCTGCCATTTTACACACCCTGTTACTGTATCCCTTTGCTCCTACAGAAAGGCAGTAATCACACCCATCCTTACTTTACATTTGAACAGGATCGAGGCAGCAGCAAAGTCCTGCCAAATATTTGAGCTCTGTCCTTTCCATAATCCAGCAACTTCTCTTTTGGCTGCTCACTAACAAGCCAGCCCCTGAGCAATGGGCAGGAGAATGAGAGAATACAGACATCTGGTACAACTTCACAGTTTCTTCTGCTAATATTTCACAGTTTGGAATTAAATTTATATTTACTAAACACCCATGGCATTAGTGAATGTCTGCCAGCCATGTTCCAGACACAAACTGCAATAGGTGCATCCTCTCCACACGGCAACAGAAAAGATAATGAGCATTCTCACCAACGCATTTGAGATTTTGCAGTATTTAGCTATCCTAGCAAATGTGCCAGGTGAAAAACATCACCAGTCTTCATACTGTACTTACAGGTAAGTCACAAGCCCCCTGATAATCACCATTAAATACCATATCACATCAGCAAGCCATCCACCATGCTAATGCTTTCCAATGTGGAAAACAAAACAAGCAAAAGAAACAAGAGCATCAGCTGCAGCCTCTCTTCAATACAGTTTATCAATCATCCCATTCCAGGCTAATTACAAGCCTGAAATGACAGGGGTAAACCAAT
>NW_010528304.1:0-15771 GCF_000687285.1 Phaethon lepturus | reverse complement strand
TTCCCTACTTACACAAGTACCTACAGGACCAAACCCTGATTTTCAAGGTTATTGCCTTGGTAACATTAGGCATGTGAAAATGGTCTCATCTTCGCTATTATTTACCAAGCCTGTTAAGACAGCTCTTTGTGCTCTTAAGCTGTAACTCTTTCTCCCTCCCTTTCCCACGTAAATTTCTTTCTAAGCTTCCCATCTGCTCCCCCCTCCCCAGTCTCAACTCAAGAGCTTCACTGTGAGAACCCACCTCACAGGCTCCTGTCCCTACAGATTCCCTCGGGTACTACACAAGGTGAAGCATTATTGTTGCCACTGCACTGCTTCCTGCCCCAGCACAGGAGCTCGGAGCCCGGCAGGAAGGTCTGCATCCCAGCCAGACGCAACTGCACACAGACAAGACAACTTTGTCCTATGCAAGTGAGATACAAACTGATCTTCATGCTCTCAGTGACACATCAACAAGTCTTGCATCTCGCTTCTCTGTGACCACAACATAGACACATCCTAGGTGCATCAGGAGCTCCTTCACTGCATTCTGAAATGCTGAAGTTGAAGGTCTCATTCCAGCACACAAGTAAAATTCGTTCTGTGACAAGGTCTGAAGCTTGATTTACTTCAATCCATATGTACACATTTTTATTCAAAAAACAGAAGAGACAATACACCAGATAAAAAAGGCTTAAAATCCACTTTAATAATGCATTCCTGTAACATTCCTCAGACAAACTCAAACTTGTTAGTGGGACAATTACAGCTCATGTTCAAACAGTTTACACTAAATGAAAAATCTTGTAGTACTTCTACACAAAAGACAGGCAAGGTTAAGATTATACAAACATTTGTTTCAGTTAAATCTTCAGCATGAGATACAGTATCTTTGTCCAATAGATTGTACTTTACTACCAGTAAAAATAAACAGTGATACAACACGTTATCAAAAAAGCCCATCCAAACAAGAGCCTCCCAGCCATTCAGGCTGCACATGACGGTCAACTACTTTAAAGAAACAGATGGTCCAGATAAAAAGAGTAACTACAAGTTAGGAGGAAAAAAAAAAAAGAAAAAAGAAATACATGAACATAAAATCTCCCCCAATTCACTACATGACGGATTATTTGGAGCTATATAAATTTACAGAATCATGGGAGCTGCAAAGTACCCAGATGCTGCCCTGGTTCTCCAGAGACTTCCCTGTGCTCTTAAGCAAGGTACACTACACTAAAAAAATGCCAAGACATACTGCAGTTTTATCTAGTTTAGTCTCAGGTCTTCGGCTGCAAATAGGAAACCTGGCATGGTCAAGGCATTAGGGTCCTTGCCAGATTTTACCGTTACTGAACAACCATGGCAGCCTCCCAGAATCCATTTTTTCACATTGAAATTATAGGAATGCACCACATGAAATTTTCTAAAACCTTTACCAGTCAGACTGCACTCCCCTTGTCCTTGAGTGGCTTTACCAAAACAGGCCCTAATTAACTATTTTTAATATCTTCCCTCCCGCCCCTTCCCCCCCACCCCGACTTGAACCCTGTACAGCCTGCCAAGATTCCGTTCGTCTTTGGGGCATGTGCAGGGGGTAGCTTTAATCCTGTTAGTATCTGCGACGCTTGTTAGGGCCAAAATCACCCCCTGGATTTCCTCTGTTGAAGGCAGGAGGGTTCCCTCCCATCGCTCCAAGGCCTTCCATTGCGCCGCCCTGGCCAAAACGATCTGCAGGCGGTGGTGGAGTCTTGTAATGAGGACAAATGCAGAAGAGTCAGGAAGAAAAACAAGGAACAACAAAGGGCAATTAAAAGCCATTTGAGTTGATTCAAATTCTACCAGGATTCCACTATTCCAGCTGACTGTGCTACAAACCTTCAACCCACCAAAAAGAGCCCCAAAGCCCCCAAACTGGACTGTCAGGGCCACTGCAGGACCAAGTCTCTTTCCCCACATTGACTTGTTGTCAAGCATACCGGAACACAGTTTGCACCATCTCACAGACTAGTGCCCTGTTGTGGAGCATGTGAGTAATGCAGTCTGGGAAAGGAGAACTTCACATTTCCACCATATTCCTTCACCCAAACTGAATGCAAATGAGGAGCAGTATACTGATACTACAGCACGATCACAATCCAGGTGTATACAATACTCCAATTCCAAAATAAGTCTTCAATACTAGTCTTGTGCCCTGATCGTATACTGTTATTTCCATTCCTTTGGCTCTCCCCTCTCCCAGCTGGGTTAGTGCTATTGCACAGCCTCTTCCTTCCAGCAGGCAGAAGATGATCAAAGGATAGTTCAGGTTGGAAGGCACCTCAGGTGGTCTCTAGTCCAACCTGCTGCTCAAAGCAGAGTCAGCTGTGAGGTCAGACTAGGTTAGTCACAGCTTTATCCAGTCAGGTCTTGTAAACATCCAAGGATGAAGACTGCACAACCTCCTCCACTGCTTGAATGTCCTCACGGTGGACATGGTACTCCCTTTGGGGAAGTTACTGGAGGCAACCACTGCCTCTTCCTTCTCCCTGGACTGGGGCTAAGTGACTACATAGAGCAGAGCTGCTTTACACCAGGCTCCTGGGTTCCATTTATTCTTTGTCCACGGGTTTACAGCAGGGATACATATATACACAATGCAATGTGATACATATATGCACATTGTAATTGGTATTAGTACTGTAGATGACTCCACGGTATTGCCTGGTTCTACAGAACACAGACCCAAACTTCAGTAAAATTGCCCACAGGGAGGTCCCAGGGACTCTCAATGCTCACTTTGCTGGCAGTGCAGGGGACTAGCAGTAACACAGCGCTCCTTCTACCTTTTTTGCTTCCGTACAGACAAAGTTCTGAGTAATCATGAACTTTTCTTGTAGGGCACATCACAGGGAAGGACACTGCAATCACTCCAAGCAGCTGGAGCAAACATGAAAAGTAACTGCGCCCTACATGAACAGAAAGCTGGAATACATAGGCCCAGTAACTCCTAAAACCAAGCACATGGCCAGGATAAATAGTTTTCAAAAAGACTATATATATTTCTGGCCATTAGGGAAACAGCTTATTGCTTTTTGGTATAAATGGTATTATTTATCATATTGATCTGAACTCACCTCCCCTTTCCATTCCTGTCTTCATCTTCCCCCTTAATTTCCTTGTGTGTAGTACGCATTCCCTTAAACTCAGCCGCTCTAGTGTCCCTACCACTTAGGTACAAAAGCTTATAGCCAAATAAAACTGTTCTTTATGACAAAAAAATTTCTGTGATGTAGCAGTCATGATAGATCAAAAAGTCTAAGTAGGAAGGTTTGCAGGAAAATTTTTTATTAGACCAATTGATATAAACTGGTAAAGGAAGATGAACTTTCAGGACAAACTTGACTGCTGCTGTTTCTGCTGCTGACTGAAAGTGCTGATGCTGTGAGAGGATCGATCCTCTGTATGACAAAGAGGAATGACAGATGCCACAGAAGCCATGGTCTATTGTAAAGTTCTGCAGTAAAGTTTAAAATTAAATTAAATATAAAAATTAAAAGGCAAACAAGTAAGCATAACCTCCACTGATTCTTGCTCTTTACCTCCTAAGCAAATTAGCTTAACTCATTTTAGCATATTCACTATTACCATACTCATTTTAGCCTATTAGCATAGGAGATAATTGTTTTTAATACTGGTGATGGACAGAACATTCCTGAAAGCTTGGCTTTATGCCTGCAAGAATCCAATCTCAAAACACTCTATTCAACAAAGTGCTTCCCATTATGCCATTTAAAAAATAACCATAGATTATTGCTAAGGACTAACAAACATTTTAGCACTAACTATCCTGGAAGTAAAGTAAGCAGTTATTAGACTTGGCTCAATCTCCTGAAAATTACCAATCAGTATCAAGGCAAGATTAACTTCTAAAGATTTCAGCAAGAGTTAAGCAACAGGTCTAGGTAGACAAACAAGCTTCAACTTTACCAGCACAGTGCTTAACAATGGAAGCAACATAATCTGCATTTTAAAGGTGTGCACAAAAAGCAGATGGCGATACATTACCATTCCCATGGCTCCATCAGGTATCATAGCTCCAGGACCAGTCGCAGGAGGTGCAGCAGCTGGGACATTGGTACCACCCATAGCTCCTCTATTGTTCATGCCAATGGTACCTGGAAAAGAAAACCGAAGAATAGTCTTGGCAGACACAGCGACTGGGATATACTCATCACTCCAGAGCCACAAAACATCATGTAAGCTCCCCGCAGTGTTACACTCAGGGACAGAGTCCTAGTCTATTAACTAGGTTTGCACTATTAGGTCAAGACAAACTAATCTTGCATTCCAGTATTATCTGAAATAATACTACAGCAGGCTCTAACACTCACCACCTTCATTAAACACTAAGCCCCCATCGCCTTTTCACTTGCTCTTGTACGTGTGGCTTGAAACTCTAAATCATGTAGTCAAAATATGGAAATACAGTAACCAAGATCATTCCCTGGCTCAAGGTTTAGCACTACATGTCGTACCAGTTTCTGTATCAGTCCAGACTTCTGAAGCATACTGTCGGTCTGATAGCAACTTCAACCAAGTCTTTTGCTTGCTGAACTGAGTCTCTCACAAACGTACAGCACTGTCTCATACCCAAATTTTGTTATGTTTCCTGTCACATGAACGCTTCCTGTCACTGACCTGGGAGAAGATTACTATGACTGAGTTCCTAAATAAGAAGCCAATAAAACAAGACTACTCAAAAAATGTACGTATTTTGTAAAGGAGGAAAGGAACATGCATAGGAACAAAGATGGCCACAGAATACTCTTACCTCCCATACCCATCTGTCCCATTCGCATGTCTGGTGGCTCCCTCTGGAAAAAGAGACACTCATTTCAAATTATAAAAATTCAGGCTTTTAAACAACATAATTATACTAATCCAGTGAGTTCTGGGGGTTTACTACTGGAAACTGTGTAGAAAAGTCATTCTCAGGGTAAACTTCAAAAGAAGGTCTGAACTACCTTCACATGATTAACTACTGAACAAACAGGTCTTATTTAAAATCTCTCATTCTGAAAGACTGTTTTTCACAATCATAGTAAAACATCCAGCAGCAAAGCTACATCTACAGGTTTTACCAAACAGCAGCATAGAGATATCTGATAACTAGAAAGATCTACTGAGCAGCAGTAACACATTAGATAGAATTAGTTTTGCTACCTCCTCAGCATAGCTAAGAAGCTTTTTCTGTTGAAAGGAATGCAAGCTTACATAAAGATGCAGCAGTGGGTCACTTCCATTAAAGTACCAGTTAGAGAGTCCAATTTCTCTTTTATTAACTGAGCATAGAGGACATACCACAGATCTCCCTCACTGAAAAGTTAGGAGCACCTCCTCACTTCAGTGAGGGTACTTTTTCCACAGTGGGAACTGAAGAACAGATTTCACTTCATCTGTCATCTCAGCGCCACTATTTATTATATGAAGGCGCTAATATTTAAGATAAATCAGGAGTTCTGCTATGCAGGACTTATAAATTCACACATTTAGATCAGTCACATGGTTTTGGCCCTTTTGGTTTGACACACATTTAGCTATCTTGCTTAGGGGCCAATTTTTCGCTAGCATACATAAACACTTGTCACCCTGCATCAATGCCATTATACCACCTCATAGCACTACAGCTGCCTACACAACAGAAAGCTGCTGGGACTGGAAATTAGTTGTAAGGCAATTCTTTATAGAACTGGAGATACTGCTATTAAAAGGCAGGTTACCACACATTTTACATTACAAGAAAATACTTGACCAACTGACTTTAAAGCACAAGCAATTATCACGCCTGCAGCAGTGTCTCAAGTTGGGATCGTTTCATCTAACCATGACTAAGACAGACTGCAGGCTAGGGATATAGCTGGACGTACGACCGTAAGAGGGTCCTGCAGCAGTACTTCAGGACTGTACGTCTTTGTTACTGTTAGAACAAAATTACTTAGCATATATTCTTCTGAACAGCAAGACAGCTAGTGAGGGTTGTACATGAACAGCAGTGGGACAGCAGCTGGGGTATTTGTATTTTCCAGACTAAACTGTATTAAGATTGGAGAGAGTCAATAATTTAGGGCAGAATGCACTAAAGGTGCAGAGTCCCTCAACCAGGAAGTTAAGCATTTACAGAAAGCCCCATGCTGTGGAAGGCAAAAAACTAATGTCAGTTTCCAGATGTAATGGGAAGGCAGAAGGCACTCATACCGCATCAGCAAAATTCCCTTTAAATCCTTCCTGCTGGCGTCTCATCATCTCTTCTTGCTGCCTTCTCATTTCCTCCTCACGGCGCCTGCGTTCTTCCTCTTGCCTGCAAAAAAGGTACAAAGATGCTCAGCACAACATACACCAACCATTTGCACTGCAGCGTTGCGGCGCTGCCTAATGGGCCTTGTTTGGAAACCTACAACTTTAAGAACACTATTTTGCTGAGGCTGTAAAATACTAGGTACCTCATGATGAAAACAGAAACCTGTATGTGCACCAAGATATCTCCCACACTTTCAATTTTAAGGAGTTCATTATAAAGCTCTACATGAGCACACCCATGTGTGTGTCTCATGAGAAGCGGCTGAGGGAACTGGGGTTGTTTAACCTGGAGAAAAGAAGGCTGAGGGGGAGACCTTTATCACTCTCTACAACTACCCAAAAGAGGTTGTAGCTAGGTGGGTGTCAGTCTCTTTTCCCAAGTAACAAGTGCTAGGATGAGAGGAAAGGGCCTCAAGTTGCACCTGGGGAGGTTTAGATTGGATATTAGGAAAAATATCTTCAATGAAAGTGTTATCAAGCATTGGAACAGGCTGCCCAGGGAAGTGGCTGAGTCACCATCCCTGAAGGTATTTAAAAGTGTAGATGTGGTGCTTAGGTTTAGTGGTGGACTTGGCAGTGTTAGGTTTACGGTTGGACTTGATCTTAAAGGTCTTTTCCAACCTACATGATTCTATATAGACAGCAGCTCCCAAATAAATGCGGACTACATGCAAGATAACACATACAAGCCAGACAGTTCTCAAGCCCCTTCTATTACAGAAGTAGTCTGGAGATCTTCCTGGAGCTTCTCAAAATGACCCTGAGACAAGGAAGAGCTGGAACGGAGAGGGAAATCTCTGAAAACTAAGTTATCCCTCAAACAAAAAGCTAGAATGGAGTTTCCCAACCTGCAGCAATGAAGCCACTGATAGAAAAATCAGAATCTATCTGCCTCTGTCAAGGAGCTAAACTGAGACACAGAACTGTAAAAAACAAACAAACAAAAAAAAAAACCCCAACAACAAATACTAATTGGTGGAAGAAACTCCTAACTCTTCATCTTAAGCCAACTGCACATGCTCCCTAAGAACAAAAAGCCCCAAAATAACAGCCACACTTTAGGTAGTAATTAAATTGTCACACTGAACAATTAGGTGCACTGAAGAAATGTTTCATTCCATAATATTACGGTTTCACAGCATTTCATAACCTGCCCCTTTACCTGAGTTCCAACTGTTTACGTTTTTGTACTTCTTGGTTATGCAATTCCTCCATTCTCCTCAGCTCTTCCTGGCGTCTCATTAAATCTGTGAGAGATAACAGTAAAAAACCCAAACTCATCTCCCACGTCACCTCTTATTAATTCCTGAACTAGGACCATAACATACAAAAGAATAAGGTAACAAAGCCTGCAGCAATACAGTAACACCTCTCCATTCATTTGCTGCTACCATGCTTGGTTACAAGTCAAGCAGCTACACCACGGCTCACCTTCAGCGGATTTTAGCCAGACTACTGAGCTACCAACCCCTGGATGTTGCAGGGTCGTGTTCCCATACCGTATTTATCTTTAACTGGTACCTTGCCGCATGAGCATAACTTGGTGCTCATGGCGAGCTGCCTCCATTTCCATTTCCAGCTTCTCTCGAGCTTCCTTGATGTTGCGGTCTACTTGCTCTTGCTGCTGCTTCTCCATTTCTATTAGAGCCTTCCAACGCATGGCATATTCATACTCAAAGCTGCCAGGCTGTGCAAATCGAGGAGGCTGCTCACGCTCCCTGTCAAACAAGGAAGAACTAGCGAGTACTTCAACAAAGCAAGGAGGAACCAAGAAAAATTCATTTGTGTGTTTAAATGCAATGGCTGGTCCTTTTAACAGTTAGAAATGCACTTTTTAGTGCAACAAATAAGGAATCATTTTGTCTTCTACTTTCTCACAAATAGCTATGCCTGAAATACCAGTTTGTCTGCTCCTCAGGAATCATCTGACTGGAAGGGGAAACTTAGGCAAAACCCTCCTGCAGGATTAATTATACATGGAAACTGTGTCCCATCCTCCTCCATAACAAGCAATGACATTGCTCTCGTAGGACACCAAAAGATTCTGGCTAAAGACATTTAGAAAGACTCTTGAAAGAAACAGCCTTTGCTCCTGCTGCACATCTTATGGACGGAACCACTCCAGAAACAAACACTGCCCAAACATTTGTATTTCTCAATCTCTGCAGCCCTGCACCTGGAGCACATGACTACTCCTAGTGCAGCCTCCCAGCTCCTGAAGCTCTCATCTTTCTTACTTGAAAGATTCATGAGCTCACATGGTTTACTAATTTCCACTGCTTAGATCATGTGATACCTACTTACACTGGGAAGCCTTCAAAGACCATGGCCTTATACCTGGATAGCTCTACAATCTCCTAATGCTATTCACGTAATTCCTTAAATTTTCACTGTGGGTTCAAACCTCTTTCCTCTACAGACTTTCCATAACACTTAGAGCAAATAACATAAGTCTTTTCTTCAGCTTCTCATCTGAGCAAGGGGATCTCATGTTATCTCAAACTGACACAATTTTCTATTCCAACAACTGAAATAGACTTATGAAAAATATGTGGAGGCTGCCAGTCTTATCTAGCAGTGTGGATCCAAAACCACTGCTTGCTTTCAGCTAACCATAGCAAGAGAACAGTGTATGCAATTCTCTTTCTGGAGTCAGGTCACATTTACAGAAAAAAGGAGGACCTTCAGTAGCACTGATGAGCCACTCTCCTAAGACTGAGGCACTAGTCAGTGTTCTAGGCCACAGGTAGTCTCATGCCCTGTCACATGGCAGGCACATACTTGTGATATTGCTGGTTTTTGATGACTAGTTTCTCTGGTAGTCCCTCTTCATCATCATACTGATCCATGGGCTCCACAGTGACAGGCCGAGGGAATCTGCAAAGAAAAGATGAGGTGCTTTCAAGAAAATTCAAGAGTGAGCTTGCAGTGTAGGAAAGCATGTGTACTGTGTTTGAATTTACAAAATAGCACTGCTCAAAGAAATTCAGAGCAGTTGGGGATCTCAACCAAAGCAAAACCAGAATACACTTTGAGCACTTCTTTTCTTTCTTTCTAGAATAGGAGCTGAACTGTTAATCAAAATCCTTGTTGAATCCAAACCAAAATTGTACTGGAAGAAGAATACTTGTAGTTACTGGTTCAAATTAACAGCTTAACTGGAACCTAACATTCTCCACTAGGATCTACTCAGCATGAAGTCTTGTAGTCCCTAGAGTCTGGTTTTTCTCCCTTTCCTCCCTTGCTACACGGCCAACCATGGGCTGCACAAGTCCTTGTGTGCCTTCTACAGGTGCCTAAAGCAAAGAGTAACTATATAGCTCTTCACTGGAGGTTGCTGGCTGTACCATTCATACTCCCCTGGTGAGACCACCATGTGCCATTATTGCCAAGCAGCAGTGCTCTGTAAGTGTCTGTGGGGCCCTGTCTGAACTTCCCTCCCAAGAAATCCACTTCATAACACAGACACTGCACAAGTGGGCTTCTGTCCTCCTGGTTTCTGTGTGTGTAAGAAAGTATTTAACAGAAGCGCCCCCAGCCTCTGAACTAGCTCCCCACCACAGCACTGACACTGCTCATCCGCAGCACAAAGCAGCACTGCAGCTTCTCGTTAGCTCCTCAACCCCATTTGCCAGGGCCGGGGAATGGAAGAGAAATGATCACGCTATGCCAAGTGGTGCCCAGACTCCAACAGGAAGATAGGATGTCAGAGGCCAAAATCTCTCTCCTCAGCTGAAGATCCACAATATAGCTTTTCTCTTCAATGTGACATAGTCCATTATTAATAGTCTTATTTTACAATATGAACGAATTCCAACCAGTTAATCTAGCTGCTCTGTCACGAACCAGGACACACTAGAACAAATTTAATCAAAACCAAACCACAACTAGAAATCAGCAACATACTGGTTTGCTGTCCTAGATACCAGAATCTAATACAGACAGCTACAAAAAGATTGAACATTGCCCTCAGGTGCCCTCAATTATACACTGGTAGTGATTAGTTTTGCATGATCACTTTAAAAAATTTGTTTTCATGGTTCTTTCATGATATAGACTCCTGAATCAGGAAAAGCTCCCCAACAGCAATCTTCCTGCAGAGCACTACACAAATATGCTGGTTACCCCCAAAGAGTCTCAGGGAGAAAAAACAGGTATTAAAAAAACACCCGCTTTTTGAAATTGAACATGCTTGTGTACAGCTGTGCCACATGCAGGCCTCCAAGAAAAAGAAGTGAGAAGCACAAAGCTTTTACAATTACTTAAGAAATTAGCAATATAGCCCAAATTTCAGGAAGTATTCTATTCACAAATTCTAGGTGCATACATGCAAAATATACAGTAATTTTTATTTCCAAGAGATCAAAACGGCTCCCTCTTAACAGTTAAAGCAACAAGCCATGCTCTGTGGAACGCATCTAGAATTAGTCATTTACTTGAGCAAGTTCACACAATTATGCAAGCGCATGCTTTGTTGCCTTATGATATTCAAGCATGAGGAGAACAGTCTATTATGGCAAAAACTCCAAACAAACCATTCTATCTGACCAGCTTCTCTGACAGATCCTGTGCCCACAGTGGTGGACTAGCATTCCACCCCAGCAGTGCATGCTGCTGAGTGGAGACCCATCCCAAGACTTGCCTCTGAAGCGACTGAGAACACAATTAACATGCTTGAGATTTGTTTCCCACAAATTATATGGACGGTCTCTGAAACAATTTCTGCTTCTTAAAGACTGTTTTAATTTCCCCAAGAAGGCTTTATCAGGAAGTTTTATACACTTACCCCACTAGCAGCTTCCCAGAAGAAAGTTTTCAGACCTGAGTTTCAGCACTCAAACTTGTTGGAACAAAGCTAAGTAAAGTTCTCCCTGAGCAAATCACCTACCACCTCCTGCCCCATATCTCATCTGTCCCACTCTGGTGTTAAGAAACATTGCTCACAAGCCAATGCCATCCATCAACCTGCACACATGTCAGTATAGCACTTCTCACTCTCCACACTTACGTAGTTAGCAGGAAAGACCCATCACTACATCTATCCAGGGCTTTCCTAGCAGCAGGCTTCCCTGAGAACTCCACAATGCCTTTCCCAGAGGATCGTCCTCTGTCATCCACAATAACCACAGCCCTTTCCACCTGGCCAAACACTGAGAAGGCTTCCTCCAGGAGCTCATTGGACACAAACTGAGGCAGGTTCCTGACTGTCAGCGATGCGCTGTGGCATGCAAAACGCACTCTTAGCTGCTTCCCACGTAGAGGCATGTTGTCTAGTTCCACCTTTGCAATCTCTGCCAGAGTGCGAGTTTCCTGAAGATAAAAAAAAAAGTTATCATTAAAACTCTCAATGCAGTACAGAATCAGCCAGTCACAGTCACAACAGTGTCACAAGCCTATTTCCCCTGAACAAGTACTTCACAGAGAGGAACAAATAATGCTCCCATAGCATGGCAAAAGGTTTCCTAGCAAACCGTAGCTATTCTCTATTATCAATGACTCTAGCTGAATAGGCATGTACAGAGTCTGAGGGGGGGAAAAAAAAAAATGTATCAGACATAAGCTTAATCCAACAGCCGGTACAAACTAAGCAAACAATTAAATGATCATTATCTATCAGACATATTATATTAAGGCTGGAAAGCATGCCTCTTTTTTTAATACATGAAAAAAATAAAAATCAAGATTCAACTATTAGCCAAGTTTGCTAACTGTAAAAGGAAATGCTGATTGTATGACAATCCAAGAAAGACATCCTATGCCAGTTTCACACCTTTCCACTCATTTAAGTCGCTACCAAGCAGTTACAGTACAGCAAAGTGCCCCAGACTTTGGTGTGGGAACCTCATGCTCCACCCCCTCACCTTGCAGCTTTCAGAAAGATAGTACCTGTAGTACCTGAAGTCTGAGAACCGTTACTCTATGTTGGCAGCTACCTACCCCTAGCCACGCTTCAATGTGATCATCTAGAGATCCCCTACCTCAAAGGCATTAATCACTCCAGTGATACTGCAGTGACAACCTCTGTTCATAGAAATTCCATGTTCACACCTTTCCAGAAAATGGAAGTCCACCTCGCCTATAATAGCATCATTTTCATGTTTTTTTCTGTCTTCTACCAGCTGACTTGAGTAACTTTCAGATATCTCATAAATCCTGCCATGAGGTGCCCGAATTCACATTCCTTCTCATAACATGCTGTAGACAAACCACTTGTAGAAGCTGATCCCATATTCCAAGTTACTAAAATCAACAGCAGGCTTAATTAGCAAGATATCTGAACATCTCCTACTTCCAATTAGCAATACTCCTCCAGTGTAAGTCATTGCCACAAAAACACCCCAAAGGTACCAAGTCACTCACCAGCCTGATAAAGCCAAAGCCTTTGTCCTTGTGTATGAAAACTTCACCTGCTTTGCCATACTTCTCAAATAACTTTCTCATCTCTTCCTCTGTAATATCTGGGGGCAGATTCCCCACAAACAGGCGGCTTCTTTGGGTGAAGGTCTTTTCACCAGGTTTCCGGAAATTCTTCAGGTCAATAGTCAGGCCTTCATCTGAGGGGAATAAGGTACACAGCTGCTCTACAGTTGGGGGGATAAATTCTATTAGGTTTCATCACAGTGAACACAGAGACATAGGACAATATAGGTAACACCACCCATTCACTTCGGTCTCAAACCTCTCCAGCCATCTCTACAGCAACAATGGTATTTTATTTCAAAATGGGCCCATATTCTTTAAAAAAAACAAAACAAAACAAAAAAACCCCACATGCTTGGACCTCAGTGCTCATTAAGACAGTCTAGAACTAGAGAAAGATAGACTATCTAGAAAGATAGTCTAGAACTAGGGAAAAGAAGAACACTGCCACTTGAAATAACATGAGAGATTTCACTCAACTTTTGGACATCTGGTCAAGATGACTGGCCTGCCATAAAATCAACTGTAGTCACAATACAGGATTTTGCTATTACAACCTGAATAATTATAGAAAAGCCAAAGTTTTGCCAGCAAGCAAATTTTTACTAAAAAACACAAAAACACCAAAACAAACAACCCCAGATGTCTAGAAAAATATGCAAACGAGAGGAAATTTTGCCCAGACAGATAACATTTGAGATAGCTGTCATTTTATGAGATGGGACTTGGGCTCTAGAGTCTTGGGTTCCAAGCTGAAGAGACGGCTGGAATGCTGGAAATAGCAAAAAAACCCCACCCCGAAAAACAATCATATAGGTGAGACCTCAGAAAAATTACAAAGTTCATCACAAAAAAAATCTATATGCAGTAAGTAATGCTATATCTAACACTAACCAACAGGACAGATTGTAGGAACATTCTCAAATCCCAACATGCATATGCAATTTTTAACCCTTAATTCAGCAAGAGTCCAGCACGATCTTGAGAGCTCTGCTATATGCCAGACACAGAGATGGCTTTATCATCACTTTACCTTCCTGTGTCCCATTCTCTTAAATGTGCATGGAACTTCCCCACACAGGACAGCAAGCCATGGAAAGCAATTCCTTTGCTTTGCAGATGCACACCTCATGGCCACACATATGAAATAAAACAATGAACATGAGTGGCTTGATTCAGGCTACAAAGCATGGCACTAACCAGGAAAGGCTATTCATGCAAAGACAATGCATGCAAGACATGCAAAGACAACTCTTTGGTGAGAATAACCACAACTCCACGGCTAACACTACAAAAAAAAAAAAAAAGACTGACAGTACAGCTATAGAAGAGTAGTGAGAGTAAGTGATCTACTTCACACAGCAAGGGTGCAGTGTGAAGTGTTTTGTCTTGTGAACTTCCTCACACCATTATCTGAAGTATTTGGGGATCAATTGCAAAGCCTGTGAATACACTAGGAGGGACTGAGGGCAGAGTTATATCACTATCACTGTTCTGCCTTAAGTAGATCCACTCAAAGGAACCTAAGATACAGTCACTCCCTATTAGATGATCCCTGTGAGAATACCACAATATAGTTGTTGTGCTATATTGTTTCCAACCTGACTGGAAAAGGACTGGTCTGCCACGCTTGTCTATTATCTGCTATGAACTGTTAAGGAGCCTGTTTAACAGGGGCCACCTAATAAAAACACGCAGGAATTTTTTTATTAGCCTAGTATCTCTGCATGTGTGTGTATATAGTTAAACCTGCAACCTTGACAGAAAAAAACCACGGAAGAACCATGCAAACTGCACATGTGACTTCTATACGCTTTTGTGTCAAACAGCCAAAGAGTCCAAACTTAACAACAAAAAAAAAAATTTTAATATAACTATGCACTTCCTCCCCAGAAAATGCTAATGGCAATGCCTTGCTGCAAAACTTTGAAAATATCAAGTTAGATCAGTTAAGGCCCCAGCAGCCATTAATGCATATTGTCTCAGCTCACAAGCACCCCCTCTGTATCCCAAGTAACAGAGCTACAGTACACACTGATTAAGAACAAACCCGGAAACACACTAGATTAGAGTAACAGCCATCGTCAATGTCAGCTGGTGTCATTCAACTCGAATACTGAAATACTGTTAAGTAAAACCGGGTATCTCCTGGTCCCTGCTACGTGAAAAAAATCGTTTTAACGGGTAACTGCAGGTCGCTGTAACAACGTTCTTACTACAACTGTATCTTTACAGAGAGAAAGTTTATTCCACTAGCATTTAAAGGAATCTGTGTTGAGAAGCCATCTGTTATGGTTGGGGGGAAAAAAGGAAACAGAGCCAACAGAAAACAAGCAATCTCGTATTTGCAAGGTTTACAGAAACACGGTTAAAGGTTCAGAAACTTCTAAACTCTTTGAGTTTTTCTTGAGAATTCGAGACAAAGAAGGAACCTCTATATCACTGCCCAATTTCGGGAACACAGGAAACTTGCAAACAAATCCCAGTCAAACTTACAGGAGCCGCATGCATCTTTGAGTAGACCAGGCAAAAACAAAACAAACAAAAAAACCAACCCCAAAACAACCCAGCTGCAATTCAAACCACCGCGTCCAACAATGGAAAAACCTGACTATTGCAGGTCAACAGCGAATACAAGTCGCGGTTTGCTTAAGGACCTGAATTTTTATTGTTTTAAATTGAAAGAGCGGGTTTTGCTTGTTTCCACCAAGACCTGTTGCGCCCGTATGGGCTAGCAGCTAAAGCGGGACCCGAAGTTACCCTCTGCAGAGAGAGCGGTCGCTCAACGCCTACCCAAAGCGGGGCCGGGCGGCCCCCCGCGGCGCGCCCGGGACTCACTCTGGCTGTTGGCCTGCTGCCCGTTGGCGGGGATGGACGGCGGCGGGTGCTGCTGGTGCTGATGCTGTTTCCGCGGAGTGTGGTTTTGCTTCTCCATGTTGAACCCCTTGTTGCCCTGCATCTTCCCCACCTAAAGGCAGACACGCCCGGTTCGCTGCGGCCCGGAGCTCGGCCCCGGCTCCCGCCCGCGGCCCC
>NW_010528303.1:0-28571 GCF_000687285.1 Phaethon lepturus | reverse complement strand
CGCTGTCGCCTGGTGGAGGGCTCTCTCGGGAAGCCCTTCGCTGGTATTCCTCGGAAAATTGGGAAGGGTGAATCCGGAGGGCTGGCGTCTGCGAGGACACGTTAACCCCTGCGACACGTTCTCTGGAGAGTCACTTTTCTCCCCTGAAAATCAGCGTTGCGTATTTTCCTTCGCCTGCTGCTTCTTGGTGGAAAAATAGACTTCAGAGGAGACGTGCAGCAGAATACTTCGGTCGTTTTGGAAAAGAACTGACTGTGGTACTGACTTTTTTTAAGCTTCAAATGTTGGAAGTTTGACGTAGAAGAGAAGGTAGTTTGAATTTTTCGGTATCTTTTTAAAGCCTTTTTTCCCCCGTTTTCAGTTGCTGTGTAGGTATATGTTTTCTTCTATCGATGGTCTTCAAGCTAAGAACATTGCTTGCCTGTTGTGCTGATTAGCAAGATTTTTTTTTTTCCCCCCTTTCTGCTGACATACTATTTCTGTTATCTTTTATCACAGAAACGTTTCATTAAGGGGTTGAGGCAGTACGGCAAGAACTTCTTCAGGATCCGAAAGGAGTTGCTTCCGAATAAGGAGACTGTAAGTACATTTGGACTTTATGTAATTTGCTTTTTCTCTTGCTGCTTCAGTGTTTGATCTTACAAAACTCTTTCCTTTTCATCCTGAACTGAATTCTCTTCAGATAAATGGAGGAGAAATCCACAGCCAGAAAAGGCGGCTGTAATTTTTAGTGCAGTTTTTAGGTCTTGGTGTATGAAAGATGTTATATAAAATAGTCGTCATTGCTGGACGGAGTCACTGAGGTTGGATGGAGTGTATTTATGGAGGCCAAATCTAATTTTAAATTCTGACATTATGATGGGATAATACATTTATGTCACCCAGTTGGGCTCAAATGGCAGCGGGTAATTAAAGAAAGCCTAAAACAAAACAAAATCTAATTGAATCTGGAAGATTGAGGTATGTGCCGGCTGTTCCTACGACCTGCAGAGCTCGGTTGTTGTATTTAACTCTTCACGTTCCTTAAACGTGTGGACAGCAAGCGTGTAACTTCAGTTTCTGAATTATCTGCGGCTTACTACTCCACTGAACTTCATAAAGCTTACATAACTGTCATTCTGCTGAAAGCCTGGCAAGCGCTTACAAGGAAGATGGACAGGGAGGAGTGGTTGACTTCTTCAAAGGCAAGAGGGTTTGGGAAGCCTTGGGAATCTAGTTACTTTTCCATTAGTCCTAATTGCCAAGCTTCTCTAGAAGCTTCGGTTTCTATTCTGCAGGTGTCATTTGGAGGGTGGTTTTGGAGAGCTGTTTTCATATTTGTTCTGAGTTTAGAAGTGGGATAACTCAATGAAAATTGAGTTAGACTGTTTTCTAGCAGCATGTTAGTGACCTGGAAAATATTTATTCTAAAGCATAACCGGTTGTTTAGACTTTTGCGCGTGTGGAATTTGGATGTTCGGAGGGGAAGAATGTTACTGTAAAAATATTTTAATACCTATCACTTACTGTAGGACGTTTCCATTCTCTTCTGAGATGTTCCTGTGAGGCGGTGCTGTGATATCACGGTCTTTCGTTGGTAAATAGTAACACCGCATAAGTCAAATAGAAAGGGGGAAGGTGAAACGATTCCTGGAGCGCCTCAGTTGGTGTATGTGTTCGCTGATTCTACTGGGAGTCACGGGAAAACTTAATTGCTGCTCAAGTGGAGGTAGACTTTGCTTTAGTGTTCTGTTGGATCTTGAGGTGTGAAGGCCCAGTGCTGGAAAGACGGCAGCTTAGAAGGAATGCTGAAATAGTATGCTTCTTAGCAACATCTAACAAATCCAGCACGTAGTCAGCTTAAGCAGGCCTTTCCTCTTTTCTTTCGAATGTCTCCTAGCAATGTATTGAGAACAAAATGGTGTTTACTTTAGAAATGAATTCTGCCGATGGTAAAGTTACTGGGAGGCAAAAGTACTCTTCTCAAGTTTGCATCACAGCAGCTATGAAATATGCTTTTAAATACAAACCGTCTCTTTGTGATAGAGTTTGTAGGAGAAAGGGAAAGAATATCTAAAGAATTGAGAGTTGGGGGCAGGTAGCTGACCCTGTTTGTACTGCTTGACTTCTACGTTTGAACTTGGGTATCAGGCCTAAGGCTTTTTGTAAAAGTTTTGCAAGTTTGCAAGTGGCGTGAAACTTTATTTTGTTTCATTACTTCTAATTTTTTAGTCTAGAGAAGACTAAATACTAAGTTTGAGCAATGGGGAAGCAGTGTGTTGATGGCTTTGAGCAGGCTTTTTTAGCCCCTGGTGGTAACTGATCTGCAAATAACCTTTGACCTACAACAGATTGTTTAATCTCCGTTTCCTATTTTTGCCCACAGGTCTCACTTCTGCTTTGTTTTAATCCCCGATCGTTTTCAGACAAAATTTACAGCAGTTTTGCTATAGTAAGGCATGCAGAATGGAGACTACAGTAAATAATATTCGACCATCCAGTTTTGCTTTTCCTCCTTAAAGTGGAATAATGAATAATGTAAATTAGAAGGCTGTGGAATTAATTTGTCTGTATTTTTCATCAGCAGAATAATTTCGGATACTTTGCCTGCCATTTTTCTGTTGCAGT
The DNA here is from genome assembly GCF_000687285.1 of Phaethon lepturus. NCBI lineage: Eukaryota > Metazoa > Chordata > Aves > Phaethontiformes > Phaethontidae > Phaethon > Phaethon lepturus. The sequence goes on along the minus strand of NW_010528303.1, from coordinate 25,964 downwards.
GTGAAGTAACCCTCTAGCAATTCCAGAAACACTAGAAAAAAGGCCTTATTTTCCTGTTTAGCCACCATATTAGCATGAGGTGAAACTCTCAAAATTCTCGTACGGACACACAAGCACTACGGCAACTCCCAAGTTCTGCAAAAGCTACTTGAAAATTAGCCAGGGGCGTTTGTGAAGTGACTTGCTCTAGGTGGAAGCCAGGCTATAGGTCAACACATCCTGCACGTTTCTAATTTATTAGTTTACCTTACTAGTCACTGAAGCCTGTGGGGAAGGGAGCCAGGGTTTTTGCCTCTCTGCAAAACCTGCTTAAAGTTAAATCTTTTTGTTGTCGTGCTTCTTGTATAATGCGTGCCTTTTCTAGGCACCTACATTTATGCTGCTTTCGCGGGGGAAGAACCTTCCCAGTATTGCCTTAAGCCCTGCAGCTGGAAGATTGCAATAGTGGAAGATGAGTAGTACCACAGAAATACGAAATTATTGGAGAGACTAGGCCTACTTTATATTAAATCAAGCTGATGCTACTGTACAGGAAATCAGAGTATAGAAGTGAATATGACATTGTATTTCTTCTGTAATGTTGGGAGATGTAAAGTGGCCATGGTGAGAGATGAGAATTAGGCCACACTGTACTAAGCTTTCACAAGCATGTTAAGGAATGTCCTATTTGGGTTGTGCCTTTGCTTTCTTTTCTCTCTACAGTTAATGTACCGTATCTTTTAAGAAAACCCTGTATTTTTCAATGTGAGCTTCAACTAGTTTAACATAATTTTTCAACTTCTTTTTAACTGCTTCCTCTAAATGATAACCGGCAAAAAAAAAAAAAAAACCTTTATGAAAGAAAATATTTACTGCGTATCAAAGCTGTATGTTTGTTTAGGTCTTCACTCTTCCAGTTTATTTGAAATTTTCGGATCATTTCAAAGTGTATGTCCGAGGGGGGCTCCCAGGGGGCATGAGTGTAAACAGCTGCAGCGTCCTCTTCGAGCTTTTATAAGCAAGAGACACAGGAACTAAAATCAGCTCTTAGCTGAGCGTGCCCTCTGCTGAAGTGGGAATGCTGAAATAGGTTTATACATTTTATACATATATAAAAAAAATCCATAAATATATTTATATTAAATACAAACTTCTGAAACTTCCATGGGTTTCCTTTGAACGCTGTCTTCAGTGTATCATCTCCTCTTCTCCCATGTCTTTTTCTTCCCTTCCCCTTCCTCCTGAATGATTTTCCCTTAGTTGCAGCTGTAGTTGAACGGCACGGTTGGTGAAGTATCCTGCTCTCATTTGGTTCATGCTTAGCAGCACTTTTGCTTCTTCTACATGGTAAGCCGAGAAATAAATTTTGGAGGCACCTATGTGACATAACAGTTTTCATTAGTAACTTTTGTTTAAATCCGTATGTTGTGAGACTTCAAGGTACACAGCTGGCAGCAAGTTTTCTTAAGTATCTGATTTGGCTTTAAATATGATTTATACACACACACTCTCGCTCCCCGCTTGTTTTGGGATAATTTCCTAAAACTTTGTGATAATATGGGACTTTCAAAGTATTTAAAATGCTCCTGCTCTGAATTCTTTAGGTGATTACGCTGAGCTACTGAATTTGAGAGTTTTAGAAGCACCAGCATTGTGATAGGCCCGAGATAAATTTACTTAAATGCCAAGAAGGTCGGGGCTTGACTTACTGTGTTCTTGTAAACAGCTTAACTCTGTGCTAGTGACACGCAAAAGCAAATAGAAGCGTGGGATGAACGTGAGCTTGCGCAGGGCAGTCTTGTCCAGTCCGAGCAGCAGGAGGAGGATGCCAAGTCGTGGTGTCAGCTTGCTCAGATTTAGAGCTGGGTCCTGTTCCACTCAGCCCACCCTTGTGCTGGTCACGCAGGAACACTTCTGTAAGCTTCAGTTAGGGTGCAGTTTCAGTTCGCCTGAGCTATTTAGGGCCATGGTCCCAGAAGAAACTTTTTTTTCTTTTTTTCCCTCTGGCTGGAGTTCCTGCAGCCAGCTTTGTGTCAGATGCGTTGTCCGAGCGGCGGAACTCAAACTTCTTATGCCGGTTCGTTAGCCACTAGAAATGGAGGGGGATGTACGTGATAGTCCCTTTGGCGGCCGGTTTAAGAATAACACCATGTTGTATCATTAGATAGCCGTGTCCTACTGCAGTTGAATTGAGGTTTTGGAAGCACTGTGTCTTTCATGGGAATAGGCCCAAGTACTTTTGATCTCTTCTACCTATTCTTAAAACGGGGGCTGACACCTATCTGAATGTTTTGAGGTTCTCAAGTGACTCCTAGTGCGTTCTTCAGGGAAGGTTTATGGTACTGTGATTGCGACCACGGTCTAATTGCTTGTCTTTTTTCTGGCAGGCTGAAGCTCCTTAGCGAGCCTTGTGGAGCTGCTTGCTTAGTGAGAAGTCGAAAAAGAGGACAGTGAATCTTTGTGGAGGCATGCAGACTTTGGTCTAATTTTGTTTTGAATTTCCCTGTTGAGTCCATAGGTATCTTTGGCGTGTGTGATTTTTGGTTTGGCTGCTTAGTGAGAGATGACAGAGTGCAGTCAAAAGGTCTTGCCTCTGGGTGGATGCTTCAGTATTCAGCTTTAAAACACAGCGTAAACAGAAGTCGTGAATAACAGCTGTTTTCCTTAGATCAAAATACCTGCAACCGTGCTGTATTTATGTGCATAAGAACTAAATATGCATCACTTTCTTCTTTAGGAAATACAGTCTCTCTTCTGAGACTAAAATCTTTCTCTCCACATTAAATGCTGTTGGGAGTTATCTCGGAGACTAAATAAGCCGTGCTCTGCGCGTGTTAGGAGGCCGAATGAGTGCAGCGTGAGCTTTTCCAGCATAAACTTCTGTTCAATTTTAGATTGCTGTTTAGATAAACAATTTTATTCTTGCCTCATTAATGCTCAATCTTGTGTTACATAATATCCGATACTGGCTTCCTGAGTAGCTCTTAAATACGGTGTAAACGTGTAGTAGCTGAAAGGTCGCTGCAGTTACCATATGTGCAGGCTGGCAAGGTGTTTGTCTTTTCTGGGGGCAAACTGTATACTATTCATGCAAACCAACAGCCTTAATATTTGTTCAAAATTCTCATGAGCATACGAAAGGTAAAGATTCTCCCTTGACATAAGCGTTCAGATAGCAGTTTTCCTTTGATCAAGAGAGGGGGATAATTAGGTGAGTATATTTTGGTCCATTAGTATAAAGTGATTAGTTTGCCCTACGTCAGCTTTTTAATATTTGCATTTAGTGATACAACTTACTTGTACCAATAGCTGAGTTTGTGTCTGTGGCATGGCATTATCACTGTTCTTCTTTCCAAAAGAAAATACATTTTATTTGATGATATATTCCCCTAATGATAGGCTATTAATACATTGTATAGTCAAGGCATATTATTTCCCGACTTGTCTTTTGCTGCAGGAGTTGTTCAGAAAGGGGCTAGCTATGTAAGCCTTTTCTGTTTGAAAGCTGAACCTTTTTCCTTAATAACTTGTTCTAGCCTGGATGCAGTCAGAGCTGAAATTTTCCATTAGAGTTTGAAGCGACTGCCAACATAAACAGCCACTGCTTCTTTTCATTTCATCTCTGCTCACTGCTGCTAGTGCTTCCATTGCATGGATATTACAGTTGGAGGGTTTTGTTCTTGTTAAAACAGGGACTATAGGCTTCACATTTTAAAAATAATAGCCTAAGACTTTTTTCGTTAGTCATAGCAGATATCCTACTGGGCTTCAGTCCATTTTGAAAAATGGGCAGAGGCATCAGTTAGTTGCTTTTCCTGTGTAAGTGAAACCACTGATTTATTTGCATAACAAACTCTTCTGTAGGGAACATGTTGCCTTTTTTTTTTTGTTTTTTTTTTTTTGAGTGTGACTATTTTAGCTGATTGAGGGAGAACACTAAATTAATATGTTTGGCTTTAAGGTAAAGCAGCGTACCAAGGAGGCATACAGTAACTCAGTTCACGCTTCTCACCAGGAGCAGAATAAGTAAGCCAAAGGATTTAATGAAATGCTGAGCTCATAGGAGCTGAGCTCAGATGGAGGTATTCCTAAATTTAAGTGGCACTGAGCTGAAAGCTGTTTACAAAGACCAGATCATCTGTAAGGGATGTTCAGTATATGTGTTCACTGTGATTTGGCTTGTTTTTAAAAGTTTAGTTGTTAAACCTATTGCAAATGTCGTCGTTTTATTGGATAATAAAACAGAAGGCTTGGAAAGGTCTTTAAAGAGACATAAAGGTTTAACTCTAGTATACACCATGTTGTCTTCCTCTCGAAAACTGATTTCGGGTCTTACAGGTGAGTAGAGCTGCCGACTGTGTACTTCACTGGACAAGCCCGGGCCACCGTTCCAGCTTCATGGTTTATATATATACCACACGTGTTCCTTTTGTTTCAGTTTCCCGAGTTTCTTCTTTCGACCTAACGTATCCTGAAGGTACATATTGCTCTTAAATCCTTGCTCTGTGATCTGCCTTTTTACACTGACTGTTCACTTTCAGGGCCCAGTGCCACTAGTCCGTGGTCATCTGATGAATAACTATGGTTACATCTTCCAAAGGCCAAAACACCCTTTTGCATACCTGTGTGTCTCGATTTCAGCTGAAGCGAGTGAAACAAAAGAAAGTACCTAATGTGCCTTGGTTTTGTTTTAAATCTCTTAAGCTTTCTCTTAAGAGAATAAATTTTCCATTGCGTTATTTTACTTCTGTATTGTAAAGGTAATTTACAGTGTCATCAGCTCAAAAACTGGGCTGCGTATTTGAGTTTCTTACTAAGAAACCTTCGTAGGTGAAGAGCATAAAACCAAAAGGGTTATTCACTGTGCCAACTGGACTCTAGAATTGCATTTAGCACGGGTAATAAATCAACTTTGCACTCTGGAGGGTTTTTTTTAATTGTTTTACATTACAAGATTGAAACCCATTGTGTTTATTTTTCTCTGAAGGTTTAAAGGTAGGTAGGGGTAAAATATTGTTGCAAACAAAAGAGGGCCATTAGGCAATTGCATTGAGTTCTGTCAGAGCGCCAAAACGGACAATTTCTGCTTTGTAGTGAAAGGTATGTAGCTGATGATCTACGCCAAGATTATTTGGGAAATTGATACAGTATTCCTCAACAACTGAGAGAACGCGATGCTTCTGTGACTCCTCATAGTTCTGCTACACTGCCTTTTCCTTACCTCTGTTTATAATTCACCATCACAAGGAGTTTTCTTTATTTTCTTATTGTGAATTCTCTTTTTTGCATCCATGCTGAAGGGTATGTGTGACTGGTTAAAGTGTTTTTTGTTCATCAACAGCTGTATGCTTTTTATTCTGTATTTTGCTTTCCCTATGATAAAAGATATTAGCTTTTACTCCTTTGTGGCAGTTGTCAAATTGTATCAGATACTCAGACATCAATCCTAAGGGCCATAAAATAGGTATCTATTCGAGAATTTGTGCAGTTTATTTTCATGGTTGAGTGTCCTATCCTGGCAGGATTCTTTCTCACGGATGCCGTGTACCAAACCCTGCATGTTGTTTGTTTCCTATCCAGTTAGCGACCGAAGATACGCTGTAAAACTTGCAGATGGCTTTCAGAAAGGCAAAGAGAAAAAGTCGTGGCGTTCTAAAACGGTATCGTCTGTTTGGGGGGGAATGGGACGGGGCCAAAGGGGCCAACCAATGCAAGTCATTTTGGAACCCCTCTTTCTTACCTGTGCAGTGGGAATGCTAATTTTTAAAATTGCTGTCTGGAGCAGACAAAGGAATTCTTTTTTAAAAGGGTTTTTCGAAAAGGATGGAGATGTGGAGACAAGTGGTTTGATTGGCAAGTGGTGAGTTTCATGGCAATAGCTCCAGTCTGAGATCCTAAAAAACAAACAGCAGTGAAACTCAAGCAGTTTTTGCGGCTAGTTCAACTTCGGTGTTTAAACTTGATGTTTATGGCCTATATGTAATTGGACTTTTGAATTTGTGTTTGTGTATTTGGGCCACATTTTATCCTCAGTTACCCACGAGAAGCCAGCGCAGACTGCTCACAGGCAACGTTCGCCGGACTGGTGACTGACATTTGGGGAACAAGCATTCTGTCTCGCTGCTTGATTTCTCTCCTCCTCGGCACCCGCACTGCGTTCGTATCGTAGTCAGGGATAATAATTAAGAAGATTAATTACAAATGTACTATTAAGGGAAAAAAATGGAGCAGGGGCAGCTAGATTGTAGCTGACATAACTGAGGGTGTTATCTAGGCGTTGTCCCAAGTGGTGCCATTTCATGGTGTGTGAGAGACAGAGATCACAGTTTCAAAAGGTATTGCAGCAGTTTTCTTTGAATTTTCAAGTTCAAGAAGTAAATAAATATAAACAGCTTTGGCCTGTCGAGAGAGTCGTGTTACAGGAGAGTCGGGGTGATCTGGAGTGCTTAGTAGTGCAAAGCAGTTTTCAGTTCCTTAACACAGACATTCATAACACTGTTGTCCAGGTCGTGAGGGGTTCAATAGAGCAAACCATTTGGGAGCAAAAGATTGTGCACCGGGGAAAAAAAAATGGACTGTTGGCAGAGAGTAAAGTATACTTTTAATGCATCTTGCCTGCCACACTGAGCATGAAATTAACTTTCTTCTTATACACCAGATCGTTGGCCTTAATCGCTGCTTCCTGCCCCAGATGGCACCCTAAGAACGGCACCTACAGTGTTCTTCTGGCGGAGAATTAGCCCCCAAATACATTATTCAGTCCTAAATACCCTGTAATGTGCTGCTATAACTGTACTGTGAGAACAAGACAATAACAACTTCAGTAGACAGATGCGCTCATTTTGTCATTTTTGTTTCGAACCAGCTGTAAAAAAGAAGCAACGCTTGATTACTGTTGGGGGGGGTGTTGTTTGTTTGTTTGTTTGTTGTTTTTGGGTTTTTTTCTTGCCAGGGAAAACTCCCAGGAATTACACAGATTGTGGAATAAACAGAGAACGGGGAGTTAAGAATAGTGGCTTTTGTTTAAAGGGGCTGTGCCGCAGGGGAGGCCGAGGCAGTTTGTGGATGTAACCGGCTCCGCAAGCCTTGTACTTTAAGAAACATTCAACATCACAAGCTGAAATCTGCTACATTTGATTTTGTTTTATTTCCTCTTTCTATTTTGTATCTGAAAGAAAAACGCTTAGTAGTATGATAGAATTCAAATTCTCAGGATATAAAAATGCTAATGACTACAGGTGACGGTGGTGTTCTTTTGGGTCAGCTTCTACTGCTTTTATCCCAACAGCGCGCGGGAGGAGGTCTGTTCTGCAGGGTGTTCGGCTGGTAGGAGGAGGGCTGCAAATCTGAAGCATGGCTCCCGGTACGTGTGTATGATAAGGGATTTATAGTGGGGGATTCCTTTCCCTGCCAAGAGGTAGAATGCATTTTCAGGCACGTCAATGTCTTCTGGTATGTGGAAAACAAAGATAATGAAGCTGTGAGCCATGTGAAACGCTTGGGCTTCGGGTTTCCCCTTCATATTTGTGCGTACCAAGTATCTGGCCCGCTTGGGGTCCACCACTTGTGCTGTTTGTGCGTTTTGCTTGGAGTACGAGGGGCTCCCGCTGCTGACCGTGCCTCCCGCGTTGTCGCGCGTCCAACACGCTGCTTCACTGCTCGCTTTTAGCTAGTTAAGGAGGTGCATGTACTCATCAAACGTTGAGTAATGACAGCCGGTTCCACAGAAAACCTTTCGGTTTTTACATCCCTTATTTTTAAAAAAATCTTAGACTGTTGACGGGTGTGTTTCTGTCCGATTTGGATCTTTCAAGGTTAAACTTTTCAATTCCCCCTTTCTTTGTAAACGTGAACTTAGAAACTTTCTCTTTTGGGGAGAAGTAAATGAAAGAGGTGGTTTCCTAAGTAACTGCTGCACGGAGTCCTAAGAAACAGGCAAAGTGGTACGAGATTACGGACAAAATCAAAACTGCTGACAGTCCTGAGGGTTGGGAAGCCTTATTGGCTCTGCTCGTCTGGTATATAGAAAATGAGCAGGAAGTATTGGGGGGGGTTTATGCTACCAAACTCCTGCAGAGCAGTAAGAAATCTGGCATTGAAATGGTGCTGGTAAGTACTTTATTGCAGTAGTGAAAGAGATTGTTCTTGCTGGGTGGAACAGTGGAGCTGACTCCTCTCCTTCCCCTCCTCCAGACATGCTTTCCGTGCTCCCTTTTCCCTTCCTCCCAACGCCCCTGACACAAACCGAGTTATTTTGTACGATGCCTCCAGACGCTAACCTTTAAAGAAAGGGAGAGTACATTCCAGGTTATAAAACAGCTCTTTCCTCATGCAATTTGAGAAGTCCTCCCTGTTGTTTAATTCTGAGCCTGCTTTGTGCCTAGTGCCTGGTGTTGTGTAAAGCACTAGGACATCCCACAGGAACTCTTGATTTATTTTGCTAACTCTGCCCTTCTCTGTGGTTCACAAACCTCTAATGATCTGTGAAGCTCCAAGATTTTTGAGTTGAACAGTAGTAGTTTTAAGAACCTCCTCTACTACATGAAAGACTTAACACTTTCCACATGCTGGGTTTTTGGCCTTAAGAAAAGCTGACCTCCTACAAACACGGTCTGTAAAGCTGGGCGTCCTGGGCCAGGGCTTGTTAATGCTATTGTGAAACGGGGCGGCCGGGAAGAAAAAAAATGTAATGAAAACTCCGGGCTCTTGGCCAGCAAGGAAGATGTGATACAGTGAACGTGTTTCTGTTGCCCTTTGTTACTGTTCAAGTTTGATTAGCTTTGTTTCCGGTAAGCTTAATTTCAGGGGTTTTTTGTTTTGTTTTGTACGGCTAAGGGAGGTGATCTTTGCCAAAGCTCAAGTCTTTCATTACCTGAATTGCAATGAGAGGGACCTGGAAAAATAAATCATGCCGCCTTCCCAACAAACAAGCAAAACCCAACCAAACAAAAGAAATGCCATTAAACTATAAAAGCAGCCCTTTTCTTTCGCCTTCGCTCGTCCCTGCAGCTCTACCACTACTACTTCCCATCTGTTACTTTCCCATACCTGAAGTTTCTTTTAGGTCTTCAGGGTTAAGAGTGAATTTAGACAGTTGTGCAATGCTAACTGCATTATTGGTTTTGTCCTTTCTGTTTAGCAGCACAAGATAAGGGGAAGAGGGTTTTGCCTTTGTAAAAGCCCCAAAGACGCATTTGTTGCCTGTCTGTGTGGGAGAGGTTGTGTCATGTAGGCGGCATGACCTCATCGGTGATGGTATACTTGCTAGTTTGTGTAGTAAGTTTTATTTTCCTGGGAAGTCGTCTTCCCGTGTGGCTGTTGTGCTTCACTAGAGCTTGACTGACCTCTCTGCAATTTTTATGTTGCACAGACTACGCTTTCTGTGTAGGCTTCCTTTCATTGCATTAGAGTAATACAGCTGCAGCGTATAACGGCTTAGATACTGGAAGAATGTACTTTACTGAAATAGGTGGTTTTGGTTTGGACCCTGGTTTTGTTCTGCAGAATTTCATACCTCACAGGTTCAGATGTGATGAAAAATACGTCCTCTAAACCTTGCACGCTCTGGATGTTTAAAGAGCATATAGAAAAATGCATTTATCCTAATTCCCACTGTTAAATCAGATCCAGTATGTAGAATAACTCTGTGGGTTGTATAGCTGGACTTTCACCTTGTTACGAAGTGACACGGACAAAGGCCTTCCACCTTCAATGCTGCGTTAAAGTTGTATTGATTTAACAATTTTAGCTCATTCTTATTCTGCGCCATTTGATGTGATAGATTTTTGTTGTTGTTTCCTGGCTTTAGGAGGAGAACATTCTTTTGTTGTGAGTGTAAGAGCTTCTCTGCTCAGTGTGGGCATAAAGCTCTCCTCCCTCTCTCTTACTTTTATTCTTGTAAGGCGAGTAATGTGTTTCAGAGAAATCCGTATGTTTCTTAAACTTGTAAGCCTTTCAAAAATGATTCAAATTATTTTCACATAAAGGATGAAAAGGAGAAAGCTAAAGCCTTGTTAGGTTTGAACAACCAGAGAGTTTTAACCCATAGCTGTCCAAAATTTATTTGGAAATAATGTATATGCTATTAGAATGTTTTATTTAATAGCTGTGTAGCTACTGTAGAGAGACAAATGGAGGTTGTAAGCTGCTGTTTGTGGTTGTTATGAATGACCCCACTTGCCCCACTCTGATCTTCTGAATATTTTTCCTTGGAGCATATTAATAGTGCCGCCGAAGACAAATCGATGGGATTGTTAAGTGTTTAAGTGAAAGCTGCCTTACCGTTTTCCCACCTCATCCAGTCACTCTTTTATAGTCCTTATCCAGTGTTCGCACAATCTCCAGTCACGACTCCAAAAACCAAACCAAACCCAAAAAATCCCCAAACCCAACAACATGCTGGCAGCATTTAAAAATTGCAACTGTAGAAGTTTTCATTGCTCTAGCAATTAAGTAGTATGTAACAAATTTGTATGAATCGCCACCGAATATCTAGTTTAATATATTTATGTTTGTGCCAAACCAGTGCTAAGTTTTTGGGGTTTTTTTTGAATTACTGATGCTTCACTTTGACCTTTTCAAGTGAACTTCGGTAGAAAAGAGATGGAGTGTTTTTAAAGCTGAGTTTCACATTGTTTGATTGCTTTAGTTGTCATCTCCGAGCTTAAAATGTGGATGGAATCCTGCAGGCTGTAGATCAACAGCCTTTCCGGTGCACTGTTCAGTCTTGGTTTGTCGTTCCATAAAGGTCATGTTAAAATGAGGTGGGGAGCAAACAACAACGAACCCAAACCAAACCAACCCCCCCCCGCCCCCCCCGAAGAGCAGGGACTTCTTAAGAGTAAGAAGTTCTTTGGGCTACTGATTTTTTTGATATTCTTGCTTCAGTCTCTCACCAGGAGTACATCCTCTCTCCTTCAGTGCTGAAAAAGAGTCCATTGTGTGACTTACTGGCCAACCTCCTGCTTTCGCCGCTTCATTGAAGCCGTAATACTGTAGTGGTGAAAGGAAGGCTAATGAGAAGAGGTAGTTTCTTTAATTGGGTTAATGTCTGTAGTTGAAGCTTTGCAGGTTGAGCCACGCAGAGGGAAAACCTAGCCGGTGGAAACCTGGTGGATAGACACTGATAGACGTGGTTTGCCCCGAGGCTTCACTTAGATCTGTCCATTTTGGACTGGTTGTCACCAGGTAGAAGGACGGACGGGGCTGGGGAGGAGCTGGTCTGTTGGGTACCAGGCAGTTTCCTAAGATCATCCATCTGCTTTTATTCCTCTTCTCCCCATCCTCCCAAGGCCACCTTCATCTGCAGTGTATAGTGGGGATTTCCATTTTATTTTGTTAGAAGTGTTTTTGAAGGGCAGCAGGAAAGTAAGTTAAGATGCTGCCAAAGCTTTGTTGCCGCTGTATTATTTTGCCTTGTCTCTGTAATAATTAACGTTGACGTTGCTTGCTTGAAGGCTGCTGGCTTCCTGGCAGCTCTGCGTTCTTGCTCCACAGGGGATCTGTTAGCCATGGGGTGTGCACCTCTGAGATGCAGACACTGAAAACAGAAGTTGCAGGTACCTGCATCTTTTCTGAACAGAAACAGTGTGCGCCCATTAGTTAAATCCTTGAATAGGTTAAAAGCCCTTTTGTAGGAGGCTTATAGCTCTGGAGCATTTCTGCGGAATTCTGTGAAGCGGTACCTTCTGAACGCTGTGAGCTTGGCGTACCTTGGTGCGAGGAGGTTGCCGGCAGTGCACCTGTACTGGCCCTCCTGGGTGTCTGGGGTCATGTTGTTGCAAATTTTTCTAAGCCTAGTGAGTAACCAAACCGCAGCAGAAAATGGCTAGTGAACCACAGAAAAAGCTTTGTTCAGATATTTGACAATTAGAATGGTTTCAATTATGAGACCGCTTTGCAGTAGCGTGTGTTTGATGGATTAGGGAAACATGAGTAATAGAAAACCTGTCTTGCTGCCTTGTGTCTCTCGAGTCTTTTCTGAAGGGAGGAAGGAGTGCCTGCTCCTCGGGTTAGCAACAGCTTTCCTCTGAGTAGGGAAATGCAAGTTAAGGAGGCCTTCGTGGTTTTAAACATAAAAAAAATAACCAAAGTAAACACACACAACCACTCCAAGAACTGACTGTTTGTATTCAGAGTTGTGTGATACTCGCTTACATACTTTTTACCACTTCAACTACTTCTTTGTAAGTTTGAATTTTCAAGGCTGCTGTGGGAATTTATGTCTCGTTGAGCTGTCGCTGCTGGATGTTTCTCTGCTCGAGGTAATTGCGTGCTATGACTGACTGTAAGGAAATAATTTGTGTTAGTTGTGGGTTTGTTAGGTTTTGTTGGGTTTTTTTGTTTTTGCTTTGTTTGTAATTGCCAGAGCACTGAGTATAGAACAGGTACTCATCTAAAATAGATACCAAAAAAGGACACAGGTAAATGGCTGTATCTTGTGATGCTTTCACCTTGTCCCACCTGTTTAATCTATTTAAAAATTCAAATGTTCATAGAATTCTGTGTATCTGCACAGTAAATAACTGTTCTTTTTCTGAAGTTAGCGCCTTTATCTAAGGCCAAAAGGAAATTGGTGTTTTCCTACGTTGTTGGATGTAATTCTTTTGGTGTGTTAAATATTTTCATTCACAGTAAATTAAAATATGCACACATCCATAACTACAGTGCTTGGAGAATATCCTAATTCAGGAAGCAATCTGGTTTTTTATCCCTTCCACAATTCAAGTCTTGTTAGGCAGATTGTTCCTCTTGGGTAAGAACCACGAGACAATTTAGTAGGAAAGTAGTTAAGTTTGATAGTTAGACTGTATAGCTTTTCCATGCTACACAAGTGACACAATATGCTCTGCTGACCTGTTACCTTCTTTACTACAACTCATGGTTAACTTTTTTTCCCCTGGTTGACTGTCTTTTGAACTCTTCCTGTATGGAGAATTATCACAGGTTTGGAAACTAACACAGGGATTTTTAACTTTAAATCTTACCTGGACTTCTTAACCTTTTGTTTGAATTTATTCCAAGGAGTACAGCGTGTGTGGCAGCCAAAATGACTAACAGACTTGTTACTGATCAACATAATCCTGAAAAAACATCATATTAACAGTTTCCCTCCTCCCTGTTACCCAGCTGTTTGAAGCTAACACGACGTTACTGAAAGCCTCACTCTTTTCTCCCTCGACTACCCACCCGGGCTGCCGGGAAGGACGGTTATAGCCAGTGGTAGTCAAGCATCTGATAATATAGTTGCCTGCCCTTTGAAAACTGGATTAATGTTAACAAGCAAATCTCCTAGGGTACAATGCAGTCATCTAGTTAATGACGGTATGGGAGGAAAGCACACGTTTCAAGTTACTCTTTTTTGTTTTAAGGTGATAGCACCAGTGAGTGTTCATTCTGCAGTGGAAAGCAATAATATGCATAGGTATCTATTGTAGCATTAAAATTGCAATTAATTTCCTTATGTGATGTAGTCTCACTATTAGCGTCTTCACATAGGAAACTTGACTACCACATCTGTACAGAAGCAGTGTAATTTTGTTGGAAAAAGTTAACCCATTTCTAGGGTAACAGGGCTGTGCTTTGATCTGATCCGTTATATTATTGGTATGCCCCCGTCATTCTTTGGTTCGCTTTCCTTGGGAGGCAGAAGCTGTGAAAGATGATTGGAAGGAACAAAAACGATACGAGAACGTAGCATTGTTTTAAACAAACAAAAATCCCAACAAACCAACCCAAACTACAAAAGTCAAAACACGCACAAAAGCCCCATCATGCCAAATCGATTGCCTGAGTCTAGTAAAACTACAGGCTTGCGTTCAGGCAGAGTTTTCAAACACAAAGGGTGTAACAGCCTTGTGACAGCGTGACTGTTCCTGAAGGTTAGTTTTCAAATGTGCGTTTAACGTCAGCCTTTTGGAGATTATACACTAATGCACTATGGGAAGCCTAGTTCCTTTTATCTTGAAAGGGGCTGCTTTTAATGTTGAAAGTATGGAGCCAATTATTTCAGGGCTACATGGCAGTTGTTGGTGTGTGGTTTTTTTTCTCGGGCATGTTCCATGAGAGTCTTATGCCGTGTTTCTCCCATCTTTTCCTTTTAGGCAATTCTACCTTGTTTCAGATACTTACTTGCGGCGTTGCTATTGAAGTTAAAAATGTCTTTAAGAAAAAATACCGCCTGGTGAAATAAGTGGTACTGTAAAACTTTGGCATTCTATTAAAAAAAAATAAAAAGCCTGTTATGGTAATGGGGAAGGGGAAAAAGGATTGATTGATGATGTGCACAGACAGATACGGTCCGACTGACAACATCTTGAAACTTTCTTTGAACGTAGAGCACGATGGTAATGTGTTTAACCAGTAGTGCCAACCGCAGGAGAAATGCTTAGTATAAAGATATGTTTTGTGTGAAATTATTCTGTATTTAACAAACAAGTGAGATCTACCAAGCTATGTCCATTTGACATGAAAGAAATACTTAGGTTTTTTTCTTTCCACATGTCGATGTTACTTTTTTATTTTACATTTCTCAAACCTGCATATTTCCATACCGTGACAATTGGAAATTGTTGGATGGGTCCTTGCGAAATAGAAATCCTCGAGAACGGCTGTTAAAACATTACATTATATTTATAACAGCGGCATTATTCTGTGTCACTTGCATTAGTGAGAAAGCTGCTTTGCGAGTGCTTGAAACTTTAACAGCAAACATCCCTCCAGGGTTTATAGTTTTCCAGACAAGATGGCTGAGTTGACAGAAGCGTTTTGGCCGTAGCCTTGCAGCCGATGCCCTGCTGCTGCTCCACAAATGTTGAACGCAAGCCGTTCCTGCCGCCTCAGCCTTTTGCGCTGGGCTGCTTAGCTGGTGCGTTTTGTAAGTATTTTGTTTCAGGTGGTAAGTGAAGCTGCTGAAAGGGAGGAGGACTAGAACGGGCGTGCTGGGCGAAGAGCTGCGGCGGGCTGGGTGGGACCGGGTGCGCGGTTGTACCTGGTTTGTGTTGACAGGGAAGATCAATAGTTTCAGGGTTTGTAGAGTTTCTGCAGAGGAGAGGATGGCCAAGAAGGGGCGGGGGGTAAGGGAACTGGGAGGAATAGCAGTTCTTAACACGGCCTACTTCTGATGTTTGACTTAATAAGGAGCTTTGGACAGTCGGCTAACAGGATTAATGGGTTATGTGTATGTTTGAATCTGGATATTTGTATGCTTTCTTTTGTAAAGGTAGGTTTTTCTGAAGAGTGTGGTATTTGCAAAGGGTGTTTCTTTGCTGCGCTCTCATCTCCTACTCTTTTTTTAATGCTTTAGTATTTCTCCAGCTTCAACTTTAGGTCAGAGTTTACCCATTTCACAGAAGTCTGGAGTTTTGCAGCATTGCTCTCCTCTTTTATGGCTCTGAGGAGAGGCCAATTCAGGAAGCTGAAGCAGCTCAGTGTTAGGATTTACACAAAGTCCAGATGAGCTGCTCCTTGCTTTTCTCTTGCAGTGTTTTGTGTGTCTTCCGTACAGAAGGCTAGGAGTGGATTTAGACTCCTTGACTTCTTCAGATATTCTGATCCCCCCCAAGATGCATATTTGCTGCTTGGGAATGCTGCCAGCTGTTCAGCTGTTATGTCACTAATGCTTCAGACTGGATTTGAACCGGTGAGTCAGAAGTGAAGAATTGCATATCTTACCTATTCAAAGTCCCTTTCCTGCTTCGGAGACATGAATGTGTGGTGGTTGCCCTGCTGCTTACAGCTTGGTGTTCTCGGACATGGAGCTGTTGATGTTGTTTTTACATGGTATAAAATAAGCGACGTAAAAAGGCTTACGTGCCTGCGTTGAATGTCAGGTATTTGCCGGGCCTCTTGTGTGTGTTTGTGTGTGAAAGATTCATGAAATGTTTTAAAGAGATGGTAGTGCTGTTGTTAAAAACACGCTTATAGAAAAATTCCTGTGATTCCATTTTTTTAGTGCATCATTTTCTGCATTTTCCGTCTTGTTTTTATCATTAGTACCATTTGTGAAAACATCTGTATTTGTCTTAATTTGGTGCTTTTGTTTTATTCCCATCTGAAGATGCCACTTCTTGTCCTTGGTAGCAGCAGTGTTTAGACCTGGGGAATCCTTGTTGTCCCTGCGTGCGTATAGGAATGGGCTGAATCCCACACTGTGATTTCACAAGTGAGGCCTCAGCACTAGAAATGTACAAATAAATAGAGAAATTATTTGGTTACCTTACAAACAATACCTGCAAGGATGGACCGAAAATAGATGATACATCTTATCAGTGTTGCTGTGCTTAGTTTAATGAGGGGAAAAAATATGAGAGCTAGAATTATTTACAAAATGATACATGAGGCACTCAAAACATACATTATAAGCACAAGGGTGTGTGGCTAGATCCAGCAGAGTAAAGTGATTTTTAACTGTGAACGTAGCATTTGTGGTCTGTCCTTCATGTGTCACAGGGTTTCTTTTCCAGAGTTGTGTAATGTCTCAAATCCCTGTTATTGCAAGATGTCTGCCTGAGTTGTGTCAGCTGGTTGGGTAATTGAATGTATTTGTAATCAGAAGGGAGCTCGCATCTTGAGCCCATGGCTTTTTGTTTCTTTGAATTTTCCTAAGCCTGCAAGATAACGGGGTTTGTGATTGGTAGAACAGGATGCTACCGACTCAAAAACTGGACAAACAGATGAAGAAGAGTTAAGCGGAGCAGAAAGGTTGTTGTGAGGTAATAATGTTGCTGTTGAATAACTTGAGGTGATGAATTGTTTGAAGCAGCAGATGCCTTTAAGAGCAGAGATGGCTGTCACTGCTGTGTTTTGCTCCTAATTGATGGAGAACTGCACATAAAGGTGAAAGCATTCTTAGGTTATTGAATATTTCATATGGAAAACACAAGGATTCTGCATTTAGGGAGGCTGCAAAGATACCAACCGCAAAGAACTGTTCTCTGACACACAGCTTTAGAAAGTCCTTCTCTGTCATGCCTATTGGACCAAACTGAATCAAATGCATCATGCCTCTGGCTGGACTAAGTCGTGACTCTTACATGGGTTGTAAGTAACTTCATAAAGTTCAACAACGCCAAGTACAAGGTCTTGCACCTGGGTCGAGGAAATCCCCAGTATCAGTGCAGACTGGGTGATGAATTGATCGAGAGCAGCCCTGCCGAGAAGGACTTGGGAATACTGATGGATTAAAAATTGGATATGATCCAGCAATGCGTGCTTACAGCTCAGAAAGCAAATCATATCCTGACCTGCATAAAGTGTGGCCAGCATGTTGAGAGAGACGATTCTCCCCCTCTGCTGTGCTCTCGTGAGACCCTACCTGGAGTACCGTATCCAGCTCTGGAGTCCACACTACAAGGTAGACATGGACCTGTTGGAGCGGGTCCAGAGGAGGGCCATGGAAATGATCATTTGGAACACATAGGCTGGAACACCTCGCCTATGAAGAAAGGCTGAGAGAGTTGGGGTTGTTCAGCCTGGAGAAGAGGAGGCTCCAAGGAGACCTTGTTGTGGTCTTTCAGCATATAAAAATGGAGGAAGACTTTTTACCAGGGCCTGTAGTGACAGGACAAGGGGCAACAGTTTTAAGCTGAAAAGAGAGTAGATTTAGTTTGGATATAAGGAAGGCATTTTTTATGATGAGGGTGATGAGACACTTGAAGAGGTTGCCCAGACAAGTTGTGCATGCCCCATCGTTGCAGGCGTTCGGAGTCAGGTTGAACAGGGCTTTGAACAACCTGATCTAGTGAAAGATGTCCTTGCCAGTGGCAAGGGGGTTGGACTAGATGGTCTTCGAAGGTCCCTTCCAACCCAAGCCATTCTACGAGTCTCTCTCTCGCCCAAACTTCAGTTTTGCTTTATCCCTTAACTGACACTTTTCCGTTTCATGGAAACAAGTAGGAAGGAAGCATACGTAATCTGTAATGGGATGTCCCAGTGCTCCTGCAGAATCTATTTAGTGAGTCTTCAAGCACTGAATCTTGCTATGATTGAGCTTTGTTTTTTATTATTTCTTCCAGTGTAAAAGCTTGGTGATAGCTATCATCAATGAAGTCTGTTCTTATCCTCCTTTGGAAAGGAGCTACCTCTTGGAGCAGGAGAATGATAATTCCTTGTGTCTTGGCTCAGCATAGCTCAGATACCCTGTGATCTTCATGTGTTCCTATTTTCTTCAGCTACTGCTTACAGACAAAAGAAGCTTGTTAAAGGGACATTTCTTTTTAAAGCTGGGAAATAAAATGCTTTGGATGTGGTAGTCTGAAGAATGTGGAGGTCTACAGAAGGCATATGTAAAATCCTTTTTTCTTGCTTTCTTTGTCTGAAATTCAGTTTTCTGTCTAAGCAAGTCAGGGTTACTCTAAATTAAACCCCGTTTTATGTGAGCAAGATCATCATTTTATTGCGGATGCCTTCATTCCTTTTGGACACAAGAGCACTCAAGACCAGAAAGTTTGCCTGCATCATGCAGAGGTGTGTTTCACTTTCCTTGGAAAAAGTGCTGCCTGTCTACACATTGCCCAGAAAATAAATTTTGTAATACCAGACCAATGAGATTTTCTTTGAGATGTTGCTATGGTCTTGTATTTTTGAGGAGTTTTACATGAGCAGCATATTACAACATAGTACTTAAATAGGCAGGATACCATCTCTTTATCTTCACTCACTCATCACCTAGACCCTGCCAGGAAGAATTGCAGGGGTCTTGGTGTCGTGTGTGCTCAGCCACTGCCCCTTGTGGGAATTTCTCGCCTTCAGATTCTCGAGGGTTTGGAGGGAGGAAGAAAGTCTTAAGGGAGGCCCAGAAAACAAAGCAGAAGGGTGATCTGGCAGACCATTAAGTTAATCTTGTAAAGAGCAAACTGATTTCATCTCCTTGTTCTTTGGTGGGCCTTCTCTTCTGGCTTGACTAGTTTCTCTCCAAGTTCTGTGAAATGAAACCGGTTAAGATTTAGAGAGATCACTCCAAAGCCTTGTTGTAGAAGAGGCTTTGTAAGGATTGGGGTGGACAGGGAAAGGAAAAAGATAGGAGCTGGAGGACTCCCAAAATGATTTGTCATATGATGTCAACGTGGCCTTTCTATGCTGGCCTTTCTACTACAAGTTTGACGTGATAGGGCAATATACAGAGAAACCTTTTACAAAAGTTACAAGTATTTGATATCTGGAGGAAACGTTAGCTTGTGCACTACATGTGGTTGTTTGCTGAACTTGGCCCCGAGCCCAAACACTATGTTAAACACTGATCTTGTTTCGCAAATGGAAAACTTCCACAGTTAAAAGGTAAAATGAGAATGTGTCCCCACCAAATAGAACTTGGCATTCCAGTTTTCAAACTTGCACATGGCAGTGAAATCAACAGACTGAACATCCATCTCGAGCTTCTGTTCAGCACTGGGCTCTGTCACTGGGTCTCTGCATCTTTCTGAAACATTTTTTTATAGTGTAATATTTTGCTGTAGTAATCCAAATGTAAAATGTGATGCGACTTCGTAATAGATGAAAGCTGGTCTAGAGCCACAGGTTGGTTGGTTGGTTGGTTGGTTGGTGCGAGGAGAAATCTGTTCTTTCAGGGGAGCGAATTCTTGAACTAACTCAGCGTGTACTCACTTCTAGTTAATGGAGTTTTCCATGCAGTAAATCACTAGTTTTTACTTCACTCTGATTTATCCTCCCGTAATACTACTGATTTTGTAGATGATCACTAAAAATGAAAGTATTGTTGCACACAAAGTTAAGGCTGGAAGTCCTAGCTGACAATATAGCCTCACTCATAAAGTATATGCTTATAGGTAAAACCAGCTTAAGTTTACAGTTGCAGTTCTGCTTGCTTTTACCACCTTGATTTTTAAATTTTTTTTTCCTAGTGGTTTGTTTAAATTTGGTCTGTACTATCTTTTCAGCTTCGTGGTGGAAATGCTAACTTAGACCTTCAAGTAGAGCCTCCTGTGTGGCACCACTGTCGTTAAGATATGTGTGCTGAGGGCTGATTTGCGAGTGGTATTGCTTTACAAAGCTGCAATCACCGTTAGGAGCAACTGAAGAAGGTGTAGGATTCCAGAAAAACAAAGTTTAAGGAAGACGTGCAACAGGGAATTTTGGTGGCTAATAGGGGTGGACGTGTCTTGTTGAGGGTGCAGGATGCTTCTACGAGCAGTTTTGTTGGCAAATAGTGTGGTGTATAGGTTGCCCTCTGGTAAATGCATGAAGATTTATGTTCCAACAATTTCAGAGACTTTCTGGCTACAGCTTATCAGTTAATAATGGAGTGTCCTTTTAAGAGGCACGCCAGTATAAATGTATGCTAGTAGGCTTCGCTTTCTCTCAAAGGAGGCCAGCAAGTATTGATATAACCTCTTTTTTCTTGTTGTTTTGAAATTCTCTATTATAAGTGGTTCTTTTTTAGTTTCTGACACCTTGGTTGCTGTGTTGAATACAATCTTCTAATTAAAATGATGGCTCATGCTGCCTAGTGGTAGGCATCAACATGCTGTGATTGTAAGACGTGGTGGCAGGGAATAGATGGTGTAATACTCCGTGCATTTGGAATACCTGATCAGCCAGTCTCTGTGTTTCCAAGGCATATTGGCATAGTCTAACTGTAATGGTGAAGAATTACTGAGCTCTCACTGATGCAACTGGAGTGAGACTCTTCAGTATTTATAAAGTGGTCATGAGAAGCAAGTCGATGCAGTTGAGGGCTGGCTGAGTGGGCGAGTGTGTCTGGGCTACGCGTGGTGTGGCGGTCGCTGTCAAGCATCGTTCAGAGGGACCGGTTACGTAGTTTTGCGTACCCAGCAAAGCAGTACAATGAAGCGGTCTTCATCTTCAGAGGATTGGTGACTGGGTAAAAATGGCATTTTATTCCTCTTTATCAGAAACTGCCTCAATGTCTACATGTAGAACAACTCGGGAAGGCAGGTAGAGACAATAGGAGCCTGATGCTATGAAGAGGGAAATAAACCTGACTTCATTTATTTACGTGAGGGGATCGAGCTTTTCCTGGGGTGAAATGTAGAGAGAACTGTTCCAGGGAAGCAGAAGGGCAGCTCTAGAAGCAGCTTGTCAGACTGTTGCAAGGAGAACGTTCCGCAAGTGGCGGACGGGCCGTGTAACGGGTCAGCGCCCTTGCTGGACGGGCGTCCTGGGGTCTGCACCTCCTCCTCCTCCGGCATAAGAGTGCGGGGCCAGAACAGCCCGGGGGGGATTGCTGAATCTAAAGTTCTGTTGTCGGAGACAACCATCTCTCAAATCCCGTTCACGAACGGATCAAGCTTCATATTAAAGCTCATAAGGTCTATAGCCATTGTTCTTTTGCCAATGCTGCCCTTTTGCTTTAGCGGCTCGTCTGTCTCCCTGCTGGATAACTGCACGTGGAGCCACAGTTCTGTGTAACAGGTATTGTGCAGAGCCAGACAGACGAAGATGCCTTTTCTAACGCTGCAGCTGCTTGATGTCATCCAAGGGGTCAGAATCTGAAATTTGCCCAACTTGTGAGAAACAGCTCTTACAAGTTTAGCTTGCCTGGTGGTGTGAATCGGAGCTCTTGGGTTTTACTCCTGTCTCTGAGACCTCTGGCTCTGAGTGACAGTTGATTTTTGGGTTGATGAAAAATGCTATTGCCTTAACTTCCATGTTCCATCATACTTTTCTTTCCTGCTTACGTGGTTCTTCTATCAGAGGTTAGCACCCCTGTCATGGACACGACAGAAAGGTAAAAAAGAGCCCACTGTGTCACGGCAATTGACAGTGTAAACTGAAATCAATGACGTTTTAAGTTAGAATACTTTTTAAAATTAGCTGCGGAGGCCGTATCGCCTGTCCTGCCGCCCCTGCTGTGGTGTGGGCCGCGTACGGGGCGGGCAGCATTCATGGCAGCAGCCCAGCTTCGTCTCCGGACTCGCTGTAGTGTGATCTGCAAGGCCTCAGGAGTCAGAGCCCTAAGTCATGCCCCAAATTACTGGCGCCTTTTTTTCCTTGTCCCTAATTACGAAGTGGGCATCGAATTCGCTTTCCAAGGGAGTAGCTCGGATTCGTGCTTGCTGGAGATACCAGGGTGGAACACAACTCTAAAGAATGAGAGAATGAGCAATTTCTGTCCACTTTTGAGCTCACTGTATAGGTGTTGTAGTCAGCGACAATGAATTGGTCTTTCTAATACCGCTTTACAACGCTTACCATTGTCTTTTAGAGAAATTTTGCTTGCTGAGGATTTTTTCCTGACAGAATTTGAGGCTGTTGAAGCAACAGTAACGGAGGGAGAAGCGGCTTACGTGGCAGTTCTTCTGGGGGCTGGGGTCGCTCAGTGTCCTGCTTCGATGTTCCTCGTTTCAGATATTGCTCTGATAAACAGGAAAACACTTAAGTACCCCTCAACCCTCCACACTTAATCTAGAAAATCTACTGGTTTAGAGAAATGTTCTTGGAGAGCAGTAAAAGGAAAACAGCTGTTCGGGGATCAGGTCCGAGAGAAACTGAGTCTGTTTAAAATCACGGCTTGATGGCACGGGTGGCCGAGAGGTTTTGTTTGCAGGTTTGTTGCTGTGTCCGTAACTCGGAGCGAGTAGTAGAGCGGGAACCCATCCTCCCTAAGCTGTGTCTGCAGCGTGAGAGGTTCTCAGCGATGAGCCTGGCAGTCTGCCTTAGTTTGTTCGATGCTTTCCAGGTGTAAAACGGATGGCGTTCTTCCTCCGTCTGGCGTGTTCAGGTACTGGGCATCCTGTGATAGAGATTTTTGTTAAGAGGTCAAATTTTAGCTGTCTTCAGCATGGAACCGGGGGTTTTGATAGTTTCCACCATGAAATAACCAGTTGTGAGGACTTTGAGGATAGCGGCAATAAAAAAGGGATGGAATTTTTTTTCTGTTTCCAGGTGATTGCACCTTCACTTTCCTCGTAGCAGTGAGGATTATTTTACGAGGTTTGTTGCCTCCTGTGTAATTTTCAGTATTTTCTGAATGCAGTTGTTTTTAACATGACTTTTATAATAAACTGTTAAAACTCAGCAGCTCCCCTATAGGTCACGGGCCGCACAGGGAGGAAGCTGTGTGTCAGGGAAGATAATGCGTGCGTTTGACAAGCCGGGCTTTGTGTGATTCATCACAGATGTGTTTGGAAAACCCAAAACATCTGTTACATTGAAATGTGGAATGCAGGTCAGCGTGCAGGCACATCAGCAGTCTGAAACAGTGCTGCTAGTGGCAAAGTTGCTGGTGATTTGTCTCAGAACTGAGTGGACCTTCAATTCTTATTTCTATATTTAAATAAAGGCAGTTACAGAATGTGACATTCAAGAAACAAATGGCTAATTCCTTACTTTCAGCTCTCCTTGCCCTATTAAAACAGGAAAATCTGATCAAACTTTCAGAATTTCCATTCGCTTATATATTTGAGTGTTTTTGTTTCATTGCTTTTGTGGCACGTATCTTCTCAGCGACCACTGCCTGCCCAGGAAAGAAACGGGTTTAGGATTGCAGAGCACAGTGCAAATAATCTAGAGACAAAACCCCACTCTCCAAAGTCATAAGGGGGGAAAAACCTATCTGACATCAAGGGAAAGAAATCCTATTGAGAATGACGTCAGGTTCCAGTAGCAGAATATGGCAAGAATCAGATTTGTTTTGAAACCCAGTAATATAATATATTCTAACTTAACCTGGGGAAGGTGTGAGACAGTTTCATACAAGGACACAAACAGAAGTACCAGCTCTAATTAACAGGAAGACAGTCCTCGGTGGCTCGTGAAGTGGCGTAGGATTTCCACATTAGACTATTACAGACAAGCTGCAGTGACTTGGGGATTGGAACTTTTTTACAGACCATCCAGGGTGTCCCAGGCGCGTTGAATGATGTTAGTCTGGTCGACCTGAAACACTTCCCCACTCACAGACTAACGATGACTTTTAAACTGGAGCTTTGAAAGATCGCTGGAAACTTCTTTGTTAAATGTTAGAGACTCCAGTGTCTTCTCAGGTGAGTTGAGCCAGGAACTTGCATGGCAAGATGTAAGCACTTAACCGTTCGAGATAATCTTTTCAGCTCAGGAAAATGTCGTCCATCTTACCGCGGTGTCATTTCCAGCTGAACAGGAGGGGAGTTTGCTGAGCTACCTAATGGTGGTCTGTTTAGCTGCTGAGGAGGGTGAGCGGGGGGGGGTTATTTTATTGTCCCTCCCCGATATTCTAGTGAGAGAAAACCTTTCTAATTCAGATGAGCTCAAAGTCAGTATATTCTGTCACCCCGTCCGTTCCGTGTGGGTGTCCCTCGGGGAGCCTGGGGCATCCCGCAGAGTGTTGCAGTAGTGCAGGGCATCGACTCTAAGTGACAATTAACTGGAAGTGGTTTGGTTTAAATAGCAACTTGTATTGTTGCTGTGTAGTCCGTCAGCTAAGAGAACCAGTAAATCTAACCATTACAACACAGGAAACGTTTCGGTAAGTATAGTTTGATTCTATTTGTAAAATTGTCATCAGGTGATTATAATAAAAATATTTTTAAAGTAGTAACACTTTTTTTAATAATTGCAAGCCTAATTTCAGTCGTGCAGAATTAGCGTATGTATACCTTACTGAAATGCAGGAGGATTAAGTTCACTGCTGAACAGTAGAATTAAATTTTTAATACTTTGTTTAAGCAAAAATTACGACAGCAGAAAATGCTGTTATCCTTGCGTTTGAAATGTCACTTTATACACACGCATGCACATACACAAATTAGTCTTTCATTTAAATTAATTAAAGTTGACATGCAAACCACAACAGAAAGTCTACTTGGGGATGAAATTACCAAAGTCTGTCGATACTTTTTTTGCTTGGTTTGAATAGCTGATTGTACTTGATATCATTTTCAGCCCCTATATAAAATCCATAAAACAGAGGAACTGCTGTGGTTGAAGGAACCTTTTTCATTTTCTGGCAGCCATTACATGCTGCCAGTACAAAACCCACTTTTTTTCTTAACAGTCGTTTCCCAAGCTCAAAAATGGATTTCCCCCCAGCCACTGTCATTCAATTATCACCTCAGGAAACGCATAGATATAACTGATGATCCCTTTAAAACATCCTGTGGTATTCCACTCCTCCCATCCTTCATTTTTCTTCTCGCTCCAGTCATTAAATGTAACATTGCCGATGTATATTTTATAGGGTGACCCTGACGGCTGTCGCTTTGAGGATGTGCAGAGATAATAAGATTGTGCATGTAATGAAGGGCAGATAAATAGAAAAATGTTTACAGGATGGAGTGTGGTAGTTTTAACTGCTTTATGGCTTGCTTCTCTCATATACTCACCCACGTGAACCACCACCGATACTTTAGCTTTAAATAGCAAAAATGTGATGTATTGCAGGCGTTGGGAAACATATCGTTGCACTATAGCCAGTAGCAGTAATTTTTTTTTTTTTTTTTGTCCCACACCTGAACTCTAGCAATATACAACCAAGAAACTTAATTACTGAGCTGGTAGAAAACGAAAGTGCAGTTGAAGGGATGATGTATCGATGCTCGGCACCTTCATTTGAGAAACTCCTGTTCCTTGTATTGTGCTGCTAAATTTTCAATGTCAGCAGAATTGATGGAAAATTGGACGTGAAGGGGAAAAGACACGGTCCAGTATAGACTACAGCGAGCTCTGCCCCAAAAGCTGCTCTGAATACTTTGCATTTAATTTATCTGGGTGTTTACCCCACTCTCCTTTTTGTCCTGAGGTGTGAGCTCCAATATTGAGAACTTCCAGTTAACAAGAGGCTGTCAGTGAAAGGTGTTGCATGAAACAGCTGGGAACCCCGGGACTCTGATGTGGGTTGTAAAAGGCAACGAAAGAATTGCTGGCTCAAGAAAATAGGCACTGCTCCATCTTTGCAAAAGCATTTAGTCTCTTTCTTCAGAAGCACGTTGTGCTTAACTCACCTGGCCCACGTTCTGTCGGGGGTGGCATCGGGAAGTGACCGGGGAGAAGGGCTGGGTGGCGGTTGCGAGGGAGGGCAGACGGCTGTC
>NW_010528302.1:0-1054 GCF_000687285.1 Phaethon lepturus | reverse complement strand
TTCTCTTCAGGATTGCCCTTTCCAGGTTAAGTAGCTGTTTTTCAGTTTATACTTTGAAGTCAGACTTTTGTAGATCATTGAGCACTGTTGTGGTTTAGCCCCAGCCGGCAACTAAGCACCACGCAGCTACTCGCTCACTCCCAGCCGCTCGCTCACTCCCCCCTCCCCCAGTGGGACGGGGGAGAGAATTGGGAAAAAACCCTCATGGGCTGAGATAAAAACAGTTTAATAGGACAGAAAGAGAGAAAGAAACAGCAATGATAACAACAATAATAATACCGACAAAAGAATGTACAAGAACAAGTGATGCCAAATACAGCAATTGCTCACCACCCGGCGATCGACAGCCCGTCCCCGAGCAGCAAGTTCCACCCCCCGGCCAACTCCAGTTTACGTACTGGGCATGACGTCATATGGTAGGGAATATCTCTTTGGGCAGCCTGGGTCAGCTGTCCCAGCTGTGTCCCCTCCCAGCTCCCTGTGCACCCCCAGCCTTCTTGATGGCAGGCCAGCATGAGAAGCTGGACTGTCCTTGACTGCTTAGTGACAGCTCAAAACATCAGCACGTTATCAACATTTTCTCATCCCAGATCCAAAACACAGCCTCACACTAGCTTCTGTGAAGAAAATTAACACTGAAACCAGGAGAAGCACCCTCTTGGGATCTCACCAGTTACACTACACCCTTCTTGAAATGCAGTACATCACCTGGAGGGTTCAACGGCTACTCTGTGCAAATATAATGCTGCAAAAATAATGCATGGATGTACCAACTCAAGTGTGATATGTGACAGGGAATCTCTGTGCCTTTTAAATAGTGAGAAATGGTACATGAAAACTAGGTGACAGAAACAGGACATGGGGCTGGCATGCTGGTCTTCCAGCTTGTAGTGCACCTCCGTGGGCTTTGGATGACTAAAGAAAAGCATCAGGCACAGGAGAGAACTGCTGCTGGATCATAGTGAAAGACGAAAAATGATTTGGAGAGAGGTTTTCAAAGTCAGAAATTGAAGTCAGGTGCCAAATTCCACATTGCTTGTGAAATCATTGTGTA
>NW_010528301.1:16319-31421 GCF_000687285.1 Phaethon lepturus | reverse complement strand
GTTGTTGTTGTTGTTGTTGTTGTTGTCGTTGCTGTTTGATAAATCACACATTAATTAAGCAAGATTAAAAGGACTCTGCCTTTTTCCGTTGCGCAATTAGCAGGGAACACCTGAACCAGTTGTTGTTGTTGTTGTTGTTGTTGTTGTCGTTGTTGTTGTTGTCATTATTGTCATTATTGTCATTATTGTTATTATTATTAAAGTTTGTTGGGGCACAGACTTTCCTCCTGTGCCCCAACCACACACATAAAATGAAAGATAGCAACGTCAGGCAAAGATTGGCAGAGTTCCCTGGGGAATATATGCTAAATATATTGCTAAGTATTTTAGCAACTGCTTGGGTAAATATTTTGAATTATTTAAGTGGCCAATTAAAGGTAGATGAGATGCAAGCAAATAAAAGCCTGCATAGAAAATACCCACTCCTTGTGCAGAATAGGTATAGTAAAAACACTTTTACAGACTAACTGCCAAACTCTGTCCCTAAAGTTCTAGAACAGAAACAACAGTTGCTGGACTACTCTGTCACAAAATAGAAGTAATTCTGTGGGGGACTTTTTGCTTTATTGTGTGGACAAAATTAAAGCATTCTCTTGATCCCAGACATTAGGTTCCATGGCTTTCTAATTTTTCCTTTAGCAAGCTCAAATGGATAAAATAAGAGCTCAAATATACACATTTCCCAGGCCTGAGAATCACAGTATTCTCTTATAAACTTACTGGTTTTGAAAGCTCTACGCCATCAAACTTAAGGTATCACCTCCTCTCAGGAGACAC
Organism: Phaethon lepturus; assembly: GCF_000687285.1. Classification (NCBI taxonomy): domain Eukaryota; kingdom Metazoa; phylum Chordata; class Aves; order Phaethontiformes; family Phaethontidae; genus Phaethon; species Phaethon lepturus. The sequence goes on along the minus strand of NW_010528301.1, from coordinate 30,644 downwards.
TTCTGGGGTTACAGAAGTAAATACAAAATACAGCATATCACAGTATTGTGCCTTTGCGAAAATTAACACCAAGTATAAACAACTATAACCAAATACGAAATAAGAATTTACAAAATCCATTTCATCTGTATATTCTTAGTAGTGTAACATTTGGTAAATGCAATAAAATGTAAAAATGTGTTTTCTTCTAAAAAAGGAAAAAAGCAATTAGGGATAAAAATTACAGTTTAATTTAACAAAAGAGTTGCATATTTTAGAATTTATGCTCAGAATGTGTTCTTTTTTGTGCTTTGTTATGTTCCTGCACAGTCAAGAATTTTCTTATGAAAGCTCTTGGTTGCAACAACAAACCACTTTTCCTCAAAAATTTTATAAATACTATGGCTGATTTTTTCAGAGAAGCATTTCTGTTTACAAGGTTGCATGGCCATGCAACATGAAGAAAAGCAGTGTACACTAATGAAATATTAAAAATACTTGTGTATAATGACATTGTTTTTAACCTCAGCCTCCTTCTTGTACATTGACCAAAGCAAGTGTTGTTAGTATTGTTTTATCACTTGAAGCATGCATTGGAACAATGAAAAAAAAAATTATACCAAAAATTAAGAATTATTAACAAAAAAAATTAGACAAAGAGAAAGAAAATTGCTGGAGGGAGGAGAATATTCATATCTGCTTATTAGTCCAAAACCTAAAGATTTTTTTTCTGATTTTATTCAGACAAATCTCCCCTTGACTTTGACAAAATTTGAACCAAAAAGGACTTGGGATTTTTCTCCTTGCTGCTTAAAGAAATATGGCAAACTTAAACACATTTCATAGACACAGACACTCTATTAATCAGTGATATCTAGTGTCAAACCACAGTAGTGTGTCAAACAGTTGGTTTTCTACTCTTCATGTATAAAAGCAGCCTTTTGAAATGAAGATACTGACTTTTTTCCTCCTCAGCCAGGAGCCAGTGCCCACTGCAGTGTTGTCAATGTTGTATTTGTTTCTCATCTCAATATCTTTGGAAATGCTACTTGGTCAATGCATCCATCATCCAGCTACTGTATAAGTAACACCATGCTGAAATTGTATCATTCTTAAGTAGGTGTACCTGAATAAACAGCCTTGACGAGAATAATTACCTATTTAATAAACTTAACTGTCTACAGCAGCATATAGGATTTTTATTAAGATGTTTGATGCGGGGCATTCATAATGAGCAGGACCAAATATACTTGCAGGAGACAATTCTGTTTATTAAACTGCTCTAATTAAGCATATGGAGAGCACAGTCCCCTTTTCATTTACTACCAGACAGCATAAGAACATAGCTCTTTGAGCAAGCAGGGGTTTCTGAGCTGCTGTCCCATCTGCTCCTGAGGATGCTAAAGCTGCTGTCTTGGTCCCACAGCTGGCTCTGGGCTTGTTTCATGTGGTCAGTGAAAGAGAAGGTGCTTGGGCTCTTGTTCCCATAGTCTTCTTCCAGAGTTGCTTGGCACTGCAGGGCTTCCCAAGGCTGTTGCCTCCCTGCACACCATGTTCTCACTCACAGCAAGGTACAGAGCGCTGACAGCTCAGGCAGATCATCAACTCATATAAAGGCTGTTAGTTTCAAACCTGTACATTTAAATGTGCAAGTTTTCATTGTAAAGATTCTGTTCAAGACCCCCCAAAAAATGCAATGAAGCTGCTCTTTCACAACTGCCCCTCATTTCCGCCAATACCTAGCAGCCAAAGTGAGGAAGAAGATGGCAGCACAGCAAAGAAGGTTTCCATCACATACCCACCTTTCCATTGTCATCCTAATGCATACGTTCTCATTTGTCTTGTGTGACAGAAGCATATCACTGTGCAAAGCTCTTCGCTGAAAGGGGTTTAAACATCCCATTTTTAATGGGAATGTCTCAATGCTAAGAAAATTAATGTATTTTCATAGCAATCTTCATCAAGGTCAAGCTTCACACCCTCAGAAAAGATACTGTAAAATACTGAAGATACCTACCAACTCTTCAGAAAAATTCAAGCCAGGAGCCAGCTTTGTAACATACCGAATAAAACTATAGTATTATCTTGGACAGAAGAAAAGAAAACGTTTCTGAGGAGTATGTTCAGCACCCACTCATGTTCTCTGAACTCTGCCTTGCAGTGAAAAAAATTCTTACGTGGTAAGAAAAAATGTGGTGACAAACAACGATAAAATGTTTCGTATCTCCTTGTAATGTTTTACAGGTCTGTTATTGAACAGTTCTACATAGTACTCTAAAAATACTGTATTTCTAAATGGCATTTCAATAAGTTAAAGAAACATTCTGCTCTAATTTGCATCTATAAAAGAACAATTAAATTTAATTGTGTTTTTAATGTAGCTGAGGATACAATTCATCCAGAATGCTTAGAGCTCGTTTGACCTACAAATGAAGAGAGTGGATTTGAAAAGCAGCCAGAAACAGAACATGAACCTCTAAGACAGTGACATCTCCCCTCTGTGGTCTGGAGAATAAAAAACTGTGATTCTTAAGGACAGATGTTGAGATGAAAAACGACATTAGCTGGGATTCCTGAGCCTTGTCCCCTTAACTCAACTGATGTGTTCAATCAGCTCTGTCACAGCAGGAAAACTTTCCGGGGTAGCCTTCCCACACAGGCCTCCTGCTGTTCCTCCCAAGCAGAGCCAGAGTGCTCTGGGCTGCCGCTGCCCTTTCCTTTCTCCAGCAGCTTCCTTCAGTTGCCCATGGCATTGCAATAGGGAGGAAATTTTTTTATTTTATTTTTTAAACTTGTCTTATGGCCACAGAGCTTTCGGTAGACTCAGATCAAGTGTTTCCCTGACATCATGAGAGCTAGCAGTGCATATTACAAAAAGCTGAGAGTCTCAAATTATCATTTGGGTCCAAGAGTTCAGGCTTTAGCTGCAGCAGCAAATGTTATTTATATCACCCTGGGTGTCAGCAACTACAAGAAGCAGAGCCCATGTCCCAACCACATTCTCTCTTGCTGGCATGAGCCTGACAGTAGCATCTGCAGGGAGAGGGGGGAAAGCTGGGCATATTGCCTGATGGTGTCTTCACAAGGAAAGGAAGAAAGAAACCTTTTCCCTGTGCATTTCAAGAAGTATATATTTTCTTGGTCAGAAATGACTGTTACTTCCTCTGCAACCTCCTCAACATACAGAAATACCTCTTTCATCCTAGGGCTCCAAAATACCTAGGGATCATGAGGTACTTGTTTAAAGACTATCACTAAGTTATTTCCTTCAGTAAGTAAAAATTTACAGTTACAGTATGCTGGTTTTGGCTAGGATAGAGTTAATTTTCTCCATAGTAGCTAACCTGGGGCTATGTTTTGGATTTGTGCCGAAAACAGTGTTGATAATACAGGGTTGTTTCTGTTATTGCTGAGCAGGGCTTACACAGAGTCAAGGCCTTTGCTGCTTCTCACTCCACCCCACCAGAGCAGGCTGGGAGTGCACAAGAAGTTCAGAGGGACAGCTGACCCCAACTGACCAAAGGGATATTCCACATCATATGACGTCATACTCAGTATGTAAAGCTGTTGGAAGAGGAAGGAATTGGGGGACGTTTGGAGTTAATGGCATTTGTCTTCCCAAGTAAAGGTTACGCGTGACAGAGCCCTGCTTCCCTGGAGATGACTGAACACCTGCCTGCCCATGGGGAGTGGTGAATGAATTCCTTGTTTTGCTTTGCTTGTGTGCGTGGCTTTTGCTTTACCTATTAAATTGCCTTTATCTCAACCCATGAGTTTTCTCACTCTTACCCTTCCAATTCTCTCCCCGTCCCACCAAGGGGAGTGAGCGAGCAGCTGTGTGGTGCTTAGCTGCTGGCTGGGGTTAAACCATGACATGAAGTCTTTTTTCTGAGCAGAATTTTCATCAACCTGGAGGAAACAGAGCAAGTAACTATGCCACAATTATCAGGAGGAGAACACCACATCTATTCTAACTTAAGAAGAGGAAAACTCAAAGGAATAACATTTGCAAGCATCAGCTGAATTGATTTATACACTGCTACAGTCTATAAGCAACATTTTTTAAACCACATTAATTTTTCACTTTACAGCTACCATTAAAACAATTAGCAGAAGTCATTAGCCGAGTGACATTTTACAAATCAATGATTTACTCCTGTAAACTAATAGAAATGCATAATAAATAAATCTTGATTTAAACAGGATCAGGAAATCACTCAGTCCTGGAATATGTTTAATCGGCCTTCATGGTTTTAAAAATAGAAATGTTGAGAAAATTATTATCTTCTGTTCCAGTCTAGTTTTTAGTCTACAGAAGTAATTTTGTCTATGTAATTGTTCAAGTGTAATTTTGAAAAGACAGCAAACATTAAGATTTCAAGTGACTGAAATAATGGCAATGTGCATTTGAAGAAAGGCTGAAGTTCCCTCAGTGGATTTCCATTACTGAAGGAATTTATATATTTTAATATACTCAGAAATAATCCCTTATCTCACTGGAGTAAGAGCAGAACAATGAAAAGCATCCAAGAGTCTCTACTGTATCCATTCCAATTCAGAGACCTGGCTTTTGATATCTGGACTAGATGACACTTTAGTATTGACGTTTCTATATCACAGTAGATGCTGAAGTAGATAATGAGCTTTAAAATTAAATCTTTTGAGTAAAGGTGAAAGCCTGGTTTTATATTTCATGACTATCTTTGGGAACTAAGTTGAAGAGAAATTCTGTCCCCATTAGTGGGGGGAGCGTAGTCATGACTGTACCACATATGATCCCATTCTCCTCCAAGCAGTCTCACCAGCAGGGTGGCTGCTTTCAGCAAGGCAGCCATTCTTGCATTTTACAACTGAATAATAATAGAAATGTTGATTTTGTTGTTTAGCAGTGGAGGGAAAACTTACTTTAGATCAGTGAGAAAGCTTTGGTATATTACTGAGTTTCCTCGCGTTATGTAGCTATTGTGACCTCATGTTTAAATAATGAAAGCCATCAAAAAAATTTTTTTTCATTTTCATCATACTATTTATACACTATCCTCCTCCCCAAGGCATAGGTATTTTCCACTCACTCTAGCACTTTGACAGAATGTTTCTCACAACCTAAAATAATTCATTATATTTACCTTTTAATCTTAACGAACATGCTATACATAAATGGCTCTGTGTTACACATGGAAAGATATCTATTTGATAACAGCTCAAAATACAACCTATGCAGTGGGACCCACACAGGCCGTGGGTATTGCGTTTACTTCTATTGAACAGGAACTCTGTCAACAAATCCAAACACTAAATTCTTCCATTTTTATATTGGCATTTTGTGCATTCCTTCTGGAGTAACACACAACGTAAGTAACTGTGGGTTACTTTGAACCTTTGTATTCTGCTGCTGAACTTAGCAAAACCCTACCTCAAAAGTCAAATCAAAGTGCTGTTGAGTTTATTTTAAGAAACTGTATCACTTCCTAATGCTAAGAACTTTTCCCAAACATCAAGAAATTATACTTATAGACATAGTTTGGGGACCTTCCCTGTCCAGAGGGAAGACATATAATTCCAGGAAGAGTCCCAAGTTACTTAGTAAACAAATCTATGACTGAAGTTTTTAAAAGCATATTAACCAGGGAACGCATAATCCTCATCGTTACAGAAAAGTCGATGTTTCGAGGCACAGGTCACTAGTGAATTTGTATCTGAGCAAAAACTACTCATAGTCAAAACTGAAAGTGAATTGGTGCTCATTTCCTTTGTTGGCTTCAAGTCTTGAATCCACAGAGTTAGCAATATTTATCTATGATCTATGAGATGAAGGATAACAGAGAATGTTATTTGGCTTTCTGTGTAAGGACTCAGTGGAATGGAAATAGATCTCCAACACTTCTATTGATAAGTTTCTAATTATAGAACTGAGCTCTCCCTACATTATTTCCCCCACTGCTTCTTTCACCTGAAGCTGAATGATACAGAAATGACGTTAGGAGTTGCTGAATCTGTCCTGGTAGAGGCAAGGCTGCTGCAGCTCCATGTTGTCAGCTTCAGACAGTAGTGAGGTTGAGCACATTTTCCCAATAGGCACACGCATGGGCACGTGTGTATAATACATATTACACATGGCCAGCTCCACAGATCAAAACAGAAGGACAACATAGCAGTCACGCAAACACAAACGGCAGATCAGGATGAAGGTCTGATAGTGGGAAATACATACAGTGTGGATCCCTCCAGCAATTGGCCTCACACACTGAGACTGCCCAGTAGCTAGCCCCTGGATCCCAGGTCTCCCCAGTTGCTGACACATGGACAATTACAAGGCCCAAGGGCCACAGCCCCACTCCATTTGCTGATGCAGACCCCCTCACTCACAGTTACATGCATGCACCCCCAGAGGGACACTACGGATACCACAGCAAGTATCTTTAGATACTTGGTTTACCCAGTAGCTGGCCCTTGGATCCTTGGTTTCCCTCAGCTGCAGGCATCTAGGCAGATGAGCACCCAATGACCACAACCGTACTCCAGTTGCTCGTACACAGGAGCCCTATTGCTCACACCAACACACATACGGACATCCCCCTCGCCCCCCGTGGATCCCTCCAGTATCTGGCCTTGGACACTCAGTCCACCCAGGACCCTTAGATCCTCTCATCTCCAGTTGCTTTGCGTACAGAGACAGACAGATGGGTCTTTTGGTTGACCTCCAGACTCCACAGTATCTACCACAGCAGACCTGGACCTCCTGGTCCAACTCCTTCAGTTGTCTCACACACAGAGGCTGACTGAGAGACTCCTAGATCCCACAGTATCTCCTGTAGCTGGCTTGGAGGTGCCAGCAGGCCCAGTATCCAGCTCTGAAGAAAAAAAAGTGATGTCCACCTACTGCTGAGACAGAAGACAAGACATTTAGAAGCACAAAGCACTAGATGGCAGCAGTGCTCAACTCGTTCAATTTGGATACAGCGGTAGCGCACCCACCGTATTCAGCAGCGCAATTTCTATGTATTTCCCATGGCACCGGAGACAAGTATTCAATACCAACGACAACATAGATAAATCTCACAAAGCTGTTGATAAAATGCTCAGTGAACACAGTAGGCAATAGCAGAATCAAGCAATCTTCCAACTTCCCACTACTATAAGAAAAGACGTGAGAAGTAGCAACGTGACAGAACCGCTACCTACATTTTTCAGTGTCAGAGAGAAAAGTTTTGCAGATATAGAGGGGTGTACAGTGCTCCTGTAGCATCTCCCACCTCCCACATCCAGGGGGTTGTGCAATGCCACCCTTGTCCCCTCTGCCTGCTGCAGCACTGCCCCGGTGCTGCTGGAGGGAGGAACACCCCACCCTGCCAAGGACTGCCAGCAGCCTCTGCGCGACTAATGGCGACAGCCGGTGCTTAATTTGGACAAGGCTTAAGCTTCAGATGGTTGAAGGAGAGCTGGTAACATGGTAAGCCCCAGTAAAAAAGTGTGGTTGTAGGGCGTTCGCCTCCCTCCCCCCTCAATAATCAATGTAAAATCACGCCCTAGGCCCCTAAGCCGTACCGGCTCCCTTGCGCTACCCGGACACCGGATGCGATCAAAAGGCAGGGCCTGCTGGCAGACCGTGCTGCTGCCCTCTGGGCCCCAGCCAACACGAGGGGCGCGCCCCAGGTCTCCACAGCCCCCCAGCCCCTGCCATTAGCGCCTGTCCTGCAAGGGGACAGTGAAAGCTGTGCTCAAACCTAGGCTTGGATCACATATTTATGCAAATTTAATTTCACGTTAAAAAAGCCTGCTGGCCACCGCCCAGCAATGAAGCTGTACAGGACAACGGCTTAACAAAAACGCCTTCGCTGTGCTCAGGCCATGGCAGAGGTCAGTGAAGAAACCTACCTGCTGAAGATGACCCCTTTGAAGGCACCTCACTCTTCGCTGTAGCCGGCCCCTTGGCAGCACCCAGGGCAGTCACCGTCACTTCCCCCGCCTTTGCCCTCCACGACCGTTAGCAGAAACGCCTCTCTGACGGGGGGAGTGGGCTAACCGCCATGTAGAAGCCCCAGCCTCACCCCAACTGCCACCGCCGGTCCCAGCCCTTCCAAGCAGCCCTCAGCCAACAGGGACATGGCGCCTCAGCCCTGGCAGGTGCTGGTGGCCAATCTGTGTCTGTGGCTCTGCTTGTGGGACTGCAGCGTTGGCTTGGGTTGCAGCCATGCGCGGCTGGCATACTCAACATGTTTTGGCCACGATGCGAAGCCAGATAAGCCATGGCAGTGGCAGGTCCATGGTCCTGTAGCACCCCTGTGAGGGGCATGGCCCCGGTGGGCAGGAGCCAAAAGCGGCCATGTATCTAGGGAAGGAAGTTTTCATCAACCTGGATGCTTTTGAGAGCAGCCTTTCCCCGCTCTCTAGCCCAGAAAAGCTTGAGGGCAAGGAAGCCATTATCAGCACGGTTGCCTTCACACGCAAGGATGGGCTCTCAATGGCGGTCAACAGCCAGGCCTATGTGTATTTCAAGAGCCTCAACAGGTGCATCCCACCAGCGGGAGTCATGTCCCCCATGTCCACACTCTCAGACACCCATTGCTTCTACACAGAAGTGCAGTGCAGTGCTCCCCAGTGCAAGCTCCTTTTTCCTCACAACACCAGGCGCTCAGGCTCCAAGAGCCAACTCTTTTCATGGGACAGGGGTTACACGTTTACACGCATTGAGACCAGTACAAGAGAGAAAGGAGTGCTGCGCGGGGCCTACAATTTCATCTCCTTTGCTGTGACGGGCCTGCTGGTCCACAGAAGCGGAGAGGGTGGAGCCGGGAAGGCAGCAGGGGCCTATTTCAGATACAGCAGTACCGAAACAACCATATGTCTAATCATAGCTCTATTACCTTCTACCTACTGCTCAAAGGCCCTGCTAAACTTTGGAGTATCCGGAATCTTGCCTTGCAGGGTTTCATCATCCTCTGGACAATAGATACTTTAATTATATTTGCTAGCAATGGTTTGACGATGGAAGAAGTGACTGCCATGCCCTTGGAGACCTTTCAAAGTACTACCTTCTCTGATAGCGGTTCCTCACTTGTGACTGCTAGCAGCTCCCAGATTGTAGTCCTGACCCAGGACAGACAGCTCTGCCACGGCAGCATCAGCTGAGTCACTAGCGTGGTGCACATTGCCAAGGATGTGAGCATAGATTTGAAAAACAGTGATGCTCATTGAAGAAAGGGTGGCTGACTTTACTCAGCCCTGGCTATGCTGGTAGATCTGTGAATTACCACTCTAAAAAGTGACATGCAGAACTTAAAGTGTTTTGAGTGGAACTTTTTGAAAAAAACTTTTGAAAAATGGAACTTTTGAGACTTTGAAATTCTTCTGGAGAATCTGGAGAAGTTCCCTTTTACTTAGGAAAATTTTATTGTTGCTGTTATGAGAATGTGATGGAGAAAATAGGAAACTAGCTCAATGTCCTTTTTCTAATTAGAAAGTTAAAGTTTTATTATTTTGAAATTGAAAAAGGAGAACATTTTTCATTTTTTTTTCCTGATCTTTCATTCTAAATATATGCTAATCAGATTAACAATTTCAGTCAGCTGTATGACTTCAATAAATGCAAGCTCAGCTTGCAGTTCGCAGGCTGGAGATCTCAGCAGTCCTACACTTTGGAAATCCTCATAGGAGACTTCCAAAACAAGATTATTACATTGACATGAATGAAAGTTTGCCTTTGGAGGCCATATCTGTGCCCAAGCCAGGCAAAAGGTCCACACCCTTGATGACAGTGAGCAACCCTCATGTGACGACTTTCAGTGAGTATGTAATTGAAGTGGGATTTACAGACTATGGAAACACCAAATACCTCTTGCACACAGTTCCGAAGCAGCAGTATTTCTCTGAGTTTGCAGATGCTGATTTCTGTGACAGTGTAGGTGACCGAGAGATGACTACTGTCACCGTGGACACCCCGACAACCCCATCTGTTGTATTGATGTGCCTCCCCTGACTGCGCTTCTTGTAGTGTCCTGCCCACCTACAAAGCACATCAGATTTGTAGAAAATGTAACAGCCTGTGACAAAGGCCGCATTCAGGAAGCAGCACAGAAATAATTTCAGTTATGCTAACAGCCATAAAATATGCAGCTTATACTTTCTCGCCAGAAAACATATACAGCAGGATGATCAACAGATCAAATACAACTTTACAAATCTGGAATTTCATCTTCTGGTATGTCATAAAAATCCCTGGGTCCCAATTTTTGCGTTATGGGAAAACAATACATTTCAGGAACATGTCCCTGCTGAATTTGTTCTGTTTGAAATAAAGGGAATGCATAATTATGATTATCTTTTGACTGTGCATGATGTCAACTGCATCTCTCAACCTCAAAATTGGATTTCTTTGCTAGAGGAACAGGAGCCTCCAGATCCAAATACTGCATGGACCAGAAGAAACTACATACGAATGGACTTGAATTAAAATGGCCCTCAGTCATGTATCAGATTCTTGATGGAGATAAAAATAATATCATTTTCCCTCCCTACAATGGTCTATATATCTTTAAAGCCATTGTAGTAGATATATTTCAGAGTTATTGTGATTTATCCATAACCTTCTCAGTGTATGTCTACGGCGCTTTTCCCACGAACTATACTTCCTATCTCATTTATCACTCTAAAAAGTGAGATGCAGAACTTGAAGTATTTTGAGTACAATTTTTGAAAATCTCTGGGGAATCTGAAGAAGTTCCCTTTTATTTAGGAAAATTTTGCTGTTATGAGAATGTGATGGAGAAAATAGGAAACTAGCTCAATGTCCTTTTTCTAATTAGAAAGTTAAAGTTTTATTATTTTGAAATTGAAAAAGGAGAACATTTTACATTTTTTTCCTGATCTTTCATTCTAAATTTTTCACTAAGCCTAAGTCGCTAGTCCTACTTGTTTCACTGTAGAGAGTTTAAAAGTCTTTGCCATTTCAGAAACATGACAGCTTTTAAATTTAATTTTGGTACACAGCTTTTAAATTAAGTGGTCTTCAGAAGATTTCTTACTAATTCAGTATCAATCCAGGCTGTGTGACAAAGACCAATTACGTCCAAACTTCCAAACAACAGATTAGTCTAAAAGTTAAGATGAGGCAACAAGTTCAGAAAAGTCCACAGCTGTATCAGCATAACCAGTCCCTCTAAAAATTTTTTTAGAATAAAATATACAATTCAAGAAGAATACTATATTTAGTATGATTTCTACCATTTTTGAGAAGGTAGATGGGGATTGATGCTTGTGACCAGAAAAGGCACAGGACCTTGCTATAACACCAATAATCATCTCACGTAACAGTAAGAGGAATAAAAGAAACCTCCCTTCACGCTATAAGCAAAGCAGAAAATAAATCCTCCTTGTAAAGCTTACATAGCAGATTCTGGGTACGGCAGAAGCAATGCCAGCAGCCAGTTTAATTGTAGAATTCATTAAAAGCAGTCTTTGTTTGCCCACAAAATAATTATAGGTTTCATCTCTTTTAGTAACCACCAACCAGAATTTGTGCTTGAGAGCCTGGACAACAAATTAAATGGAGCTTCAAGATGCTGACAGACTTTTAAACACTTTTTGTGAATGGGTATTGCCTGTTGTCTCCCAGGGCTTGCCCTTGTGCTGCCCTGCTCAGTTTCTTCCTTTTTGTCTGGTTTCAAACTGTGAGATCCCATCCCTCTCCTTTCCCCCCAGTTTCTCTAAACCTGCCCCTTCCTTTGCAATCTTTCTGCCAAGCTTACCTGCTTTCACTAGGGTTCGCCCAAATGACAGCCATCATCTTTTTAAAAGCCAGGTTTTGGTCCTCTTAATTAAAAAATTAAGGAGTTGAGTTCATTCCCTCAGTAATCACTCTGCCCTCAGGCACCATTTGGACATCATCCTTATTTTTCATTACAAGGGTGAAGGCCCTTAGTGTTTACTTGGAAAGCTCTGCCCAACTCCGCTCCTCTCTTCCTCCTTCCCCCCCCAGTGGCCAAGTTTCCTATTGCTCTCTCATGAGACACAGCCTGTTCCCTCTGAGCACTTTCTGCATTCCCTCTTAAACTCCTCATGACAGGCAGCTTTCTCAGCACCCTTGTCAGATAGTGTCAGGCAGAACTCTGAAAGCAAATTAAGCTGAATTTTTTATACCATTCAGCCACCTGTTCACATCTATTACCTCCAGGTGGCATTCTTCACTAATATTCTTAAGCACCTTTAATTATAAGTACTTTGGAGATGTGACAGTTTATACAAGTACACCACCACTAGATACCTCCCCAAGTCACATATAGTAACGAACATATACAAATTCTGTAAGCAAACTACAAATACATGAATTATTAGTCATCCTACTTCAATGTGCACAAGAAAACTAAAGAAAGATTATTTTTGCTGTTTTATAGGAGAGAGTTAGAAACAGAACAGGCTAGCTGAATTACTACAGAAAGTACAAGTAGCATGTATATAAACAATTTAGCTGCCATACTATGTCATATATTCTTATACACAATGGATTCAAACATTAGAATTCACTCTCAAACTTAAGTGATGTGTAGAAGTCATCAGCTGCGCGGATTCATATTCTCTCCATCTGCAACTATGCCTCCATAAATGTTGCATGCTTTCTATAGCACATTCACAGCATACTGAAGACACTATAATAAATTCCAGATTTGCACTGCACAAAATAGTAATCTGCCAATGCAGCATTTCACCAGTTTCTGGCACAGAAGCCTAGAACCACCTGAATTCCTATAGCAAAGGAGGGAGTAGGGCCTTCAAGTGTGAAATCGATGTCAGAATCCACCTCATTTCAGGAGCAAGTTTGTTGGTGACAGTTCAAATAAAAAGTCTAATTTTTTTTTTTTTAAAACAGTCTACTAATGTATGGAATTATTTCTGGTTTATGTAGTACAAGACTAAATTATTCTCAAGTTCCCCCACCACGCCCAGAATGAAGCCAGGCATTTTGCTTTTCACCAAAAACCCCAGCTTGGCAAGTTTCATGGCTCTATGCCACAGAAGTAGTAAAAAATGAAAATTCATTAGATTCCTAAAAACAAAGATCCCCTGGATCTAGTAATTTTTGAGGGCTTTTTCTAGCTATCTCAAAGTAAGATGCGCTATTTTGATCTACTCTGAGCTGTAATACTGCTGTGACAGACACATTAGGATGCTCTTGGACCTTACAGCAGGATTCTTCTGGAGGAGTATTGTTGTGCAAGTAGCAGTTTCAGCCTTTGCAGAGATACTTACTTGCTCAATAGCAAGACCAGATAATTTCCATTTCAATGCAACTGTTTTTCATCATCTCTGGGGGTCCACACATGGGCACACATACTTTTCCATGTGAGAATTCATTAAGGAGCCAGGTTTAGCTCAATCTCCATGCTAGCTCCTCACCTAAGCAATCACATAATAAACTTCTGTTCTGATATGCCCATGACTAAATTTTGAACAGCTCCATGCTTTTTACACAGCATAATTTGCATCAGCAGCAACACACCATGAAACAACCAGCATCAATTTGGAAATAAAGCATTTTAATGGTTACAAAATAAAGTCATTCCTTGGACACAGCACGACAGCAGTCTTCTGTAACAGCATGCCAAGCTTTAGAAGTTAGAATCACGGATACTGCTTTTCAGTAAATTGTCTTAGACTAGGACAAGTTAAACTTCAGTATTTTGGTAATCACCACATAAGGAAAGAAAACAAAAGGGGCAATTCCACTTAAGTGTGAAGAGAAAGCAAAAATTTGGTTTGTTTGGGGTGGATTTTTTTAGCTACATGATATTGTGTCTACAACAAAATCAAAGTCTGGCCTATTTATAGGGCTGACAGCCTATCCTGCCGAGCTTTGCATTGTCAAGAACTCTTTGTGAATACTTGGTATACATACAAAAAAATTCGTGTCCAGATACACAAACAAAAACATCTCAAAACTGCATACTGAAGCTGCTGCTAATTTTACCCATGCTGAATAAAACACTCCAGCTCGTTTAGCTTCTTTCTGTATCATTAGCTCACCATTTGTTGGTTTACTTAATCTGAACATTAGGGTTACTGACAAGTAATACACCAGTCACCACGACAGCACAGCCTGATAGTCAAGCCTACTCGTTACAGGAGCGCAACTTCCAAATCACAGGAGACGCTATTTCTTACCAGTTTCTCCTGACAGGCTGAAAAAAGCAGTTAAACGTCTGACCCATATCTCACAAAACTCTTGTGGAAACATCCTGTATCTGAATAATGTGACTTGTGCAACTCGAGTATTTGAAGAAGTCTTAAAAATACACCAACTGTGACTTAGAACATTGTGGTCTACAGCTGGACAGTTGAATGGCATCAATGACT
>NW_010528301.1:0-16288 GCF_000687285.1 Phaethon lepturus | reverse complement strand
CCTAAAAGTGCGCCAAGATGGAAAGACAACTGATGACATCACGTAAGGCTACAACACCAAGAATCATTTAGAAGAGTAGTCTTCCAATCTGCCCAAGAGCAGAAAAAAAACCCCTCATCCCCAAAAGCAATACATTGTTAGATAATACTCAAGTATTCTGTTGATAAATCAACATGATCCACAGTCATTTTAAGTATGACTACAAAACATCATGTGCTGTGAATGGGTTCTAAGACTTTTCAGGAAATTTTAAGACCTGGAGATAGTCATACAGTTGTACTGAATACAAGTAAACTAGGAAACCTTGTCTAAGAAGAAAAATATGCATCTGAAGGCAGATGTACTGTTTCATAAGTCAGTGTTGTCCTGCGAAGGAATTACCTTCAGCCACAAGATCAAACAGATCATCACAAGTCTTAGGTTTTTTTAGGTGCTCAATTTCCCTTCTATTCAGCTAACCCATCATAAACAGTAACTCCTAACTGGTTTTACTGCACTTGATTGCTTCACACAGCCTTCTCTATGTTCAGCAGCTATTACTCAAATTACAAATCCCCAGCACATAGCAAGTAATTGAGATTTCCCAGACACCTGAATTCTGGGAGTTGTACATGGCAACACTGGATAAGAACTCAAAAGGCAAATGCAGCAGTATCTACAAGTTCCAACATACGTCAACACTACATGTGGCAACACGACAGGAACTTCACCTGAGCAAAGAAGGCCAGAATGAAGACAGTACAGAATATATATACACAATATCAGCACCTGGAGATTGCTGCAGCTGTATAAAAAGGAAAGAAAAAAAGGCTGTAAGTCCATACAGTGAATATGGTGTATGTTTTATTCTATTTACAGTACATTTGTTATAAATATAATACATTTCTTGAAAATCTTGAGTAGATTTTTTTAAAACAGATCAATTGTTATAGTTACATAATAAAGCAAGTGACAATTTAAATGACAAATCTCATGGTTGTGAAATAGTGCATTCTGCATTGAGATGAGTGAGAAAAATACTCAAACTGGTTGAAGAAATTATTTAAATACCTTAGGTGGGACTTGTATGTTAACCTTGAAAGGTTACCAGTTTCCATAAACATGAAAACTCAGAACAAAATTTTAAACTAAGGAACTGAGAAACAGAAACAGATTTGAGACACCTTATTGAACTTCACAGTAAGGTTAGGATTTATCATGACTAATGGCTTCAGACAGGAAAAAGCCAATGACGGTTTCTTCCTGAACCATACCCTAATACAGCCACAAATATTAACATACCATGCTGGAAGTTGTAACAGCAGTCAAGCTGCTTTTTTGACAGGGCATAGGACATAAATACGTTCAGATTTGGAGTTAAAGAGTATTTTGTGTTATGAATATTTTAATTACCAGAGAAGAAATACATTATAAAAGGATAAACGTATTTTCAGTCCAGCGTGCGTTGCATTGAGAAACAAATTGACATGTCATCTGAATATTTTGCTATTTTCTTTCCTACACAATCTTTAGTAACAAGTTAGATGTTTGAGGTGCTATTTCCAAAAACTGCAGCAAAATGCCGACCAGCAATATAAGAAAAGAATCCCATTTATTTTGTCTTTTAGTGTGACTTTTTTCAGGAAGCGGTCAGATGTTATTGATAATAATCAGTGCAGGCATGGAATTCTGCTGACTCGTTTCAAGCAAAGTAACTTGATCCACTAGCTTGGCAAATACTCTGGGGGTTCCAAGATTATAGACACCTGTATGAACAAAGCAAGCTTTCAGCTGCAAGCTATAGACCTCCTGGCTCTTAAGTTGAAGCTTGTACTGTGTTTGTCCAAGCCATGTAAAAGATCCATGGACTTCTAGTGCTTCTGGGCTGAAAAAGAAGGTAACAGTTATTTCTCTGTATTTGAAGCATACATACCAGTTTACACAATTCCCTCAACCCCAAGTTTTCCCAAGATTTCAGAATGCAACAATTTCAGATGGTATATCATGGTACCAAATTCTCTCTCCCACAGAATCCTTAGTAAAACTTTTAGAAACCATTCACAAAACATTTCTTCAGTGTTAATATTTTCACACATAATACTACCATTCTATGCAAAAAGCCAGTCATAAGAACCAGCTGATAAACTAGGGGAAGCCTTAAAAATACTTAAGGTTCTATGACATTTTATACTAAGCCAAACTGCAAGAGAAAGTACTTGTTTAAACTTCAAAAGTTGTTTCCTACAAATTACTTGATATTTTTAAAATTAAAACCTAACAACATGTTTAAGTAAGGTTGCTGATGGTCATATTTCACTAGTTCAAAAGCATTTCCACTTTCCTAGAAACGATCTGCTGAGTTTAACTATTCGAGTGTCTTGTCTTGGCAATAGTCAGAAGCAAAGTAAAATGGAGCACTGACTGAAGAGTCCCATTTGACTGTATGAAGCCTTTATCACCTTCCATTCTTTCCAAGAATCCACTATTGAAGAAATCCTATTCTAGATATCTAATACAGTTAAAACATTACAAGACTCCCCAAAACTAGGAAGCATTCTTGGAAAATATTGTTTTATTAACATTCACACATTACCTTGTTGTTTTATGCCGCAAATCAATCATTACATCTACAACAGCCTGGGAACAATTGGAAAGTAGGAGAGTGACAGGTACCAGACACAGGCTGCAAAGAGGAAATAGTTCCATAGTAAAGGAAAACAGTCTTCCTCTGGATGGTCTTAATTATACTCTTTAACAGTTAAAATAAATTTAAAGTAATATAAAATTAACATGCAGTTATCTATTATGCAACAGTCAATGTACATAGCAATATAATCACTTACATGACTAGAGTTTCCTATAATAAAAGCTATTGAGACAAACGGCATTGGCTCAGTTGAGCTAATGAAGTTACCACCTTCCTTCATCCAGCTGAGAAAGACTAGCAAAAGCATAAATAATACCTTAGGTTACAGGAAATCTACTGTTACAACAAGAGACATTTCAGAATGGGATAACATCATCCACTATGCTACTCTCTGAACCATTGTTCAGCACATTTTGTCTACATACTTTCCTTCTGCACCGTCTCCTGTAGAGGTATTGCTGGCATCTGGTCTAAAGCATTAGCCAGAACAGTGCCAAACGGAACAGACAGCACATACACATTTAGAGTTAATTTAAGCCTTTACCCTGAATAAAACTAATACAGTTAGTTGATATTCTGCTTGTTCACACTTAGTATGATTATTTTTATAAATAATGCTGCAGCAAGAAAGACCCCAAGATATTCACAGGCAGGTACACAAACTGCTGCAGGTGAGACAGCTCTATGTATGCAACAAGTGATTTATGTCACTGGAATTCCTTGCCATTGCTTAACAGTTTAAATATCCTGAACTTGACTAACAAGAAAAGAACAATTAGCAACCACAATGAACAAGATATGAACTAGTTGCCGGAATAATGCATGCTTTGTAACCATCATTAAAATATGACACCTTATAAAACATTTAAATGTTAGATTTTATAAAGAAAGAAATCCTTTTCTTTTGGCAAGTTACTTATATTAACTGAAGTTTTCAGGAAAAAAGTATAACACAGTAGAGTTCTCAGATAAAAACTCAAACCTAAACAGGTATGTTTACGTTTCAGGTACAATGCATTTCATACCTGGAAATGAATCCAGAGGGCTTTGTTCAGATCATTTTAATTTTGAACAACTCATGGGTTTTACAGGCTCTAACTAATTCACTCTAGCAATCTGCTTTTTCCACAGAGGTTAATTCTGATATGCTTCCAGGAGACAAGCCCCAGTGACCTAAACAGTTACCACTTTTCCTTCTGACATAAATCAGAACTATGTGCAGCTAATCTTGGCAAGTCAGATGCTGCAGACATAACAGTTCTTTTGACTTGAAGTACCACTTTCTGTCTAGCTCCTCAAAATAGTCACACTGTTTACTCTGACATCAAAAATAAATATTCTGCTGCCTCTGCATTTATTTTTCTCAGTAAGTTTGATAACATTACTAGTTAACATTAAAACTCTGAGCTCTTGTATTATAGCCTTTTTCTCTACCTGAAACTTTCATTTTACCTATACAGTCCTGAAGTAATGAGTTAAGATTTGAGCAAGATTTCACCCTTGCATACCCGACTTTCATCTTTTGTATCATAACCCACATAGCATCTCAAACACAACTTACATCAAATTAGCAATATTTCAGAAGTTTCTAAAGAAAACACTGCACGAACCTTTTTTCATGAAAAGGATGACTGAAAGACTCTGGATAATGAAGACTTGTCTTGATAAGATTAGAAAGCTGCTCTGGTGTTGGTCTTGCAGGTACTGGTATGTTTTCTGATCGAAAAAACTTCAATAGAACCATTTCTGGCAATTCCTGAAACAAAAATTCAGAACACTGTTTCAAATATTGACATAAGGTACTGTGCAACACAACACAAGAAATCCAGTCACAGAAGCTACAATTTTCAATTATGAACTATAACTCCAGGGAAGTAAGTCTACAGCATCCTGAAGCTTACGGGTTTTTTTCTCCAATGTGTTTTGCATTTAAGTGTGCTAGAGAAGTACCTGATGATTTATTTGTTACCATCTTTTGAGACAGAGGTTTCACAGCTGCTTGTGAAAACATTACCTGCACAAGTTTCACAAAAGCATGCTGTTGTTGTAGTGGTTCATTAGTTTTTGTTTTGTTTCCAAGAAAAAGGGACAGCATTTACATAGTTCCCTATTCAGCAGCTAAAAAAAAAAAAATATCCATCACCTGTCCTGGGAAGTTCACAACAGGAAAGCCAAGTTACCCAAAACAAATCCAAAGTAAAGCAAACAGAAGTTTATAGCAACAAGCTAACAGTGACAGAAGCATTTAATAATGCAGAGTGTCTTAAAAACTGTATAGCAAGCTCTTGCAGATAAGAAAGTTACCATTGTCCCCAGATGAAAGCTCAACTCAAGCACTGACACACTACTTGGGATTCATCCTGTAGTGAATCCCCTGTGGGCAGAATCCATCTCTGAAGCAGAATAAACCAGATTATACAGAAAGATGTGACACTGAATTAGGCAATCAGGCTGCATTTGGTTCAGCATTACAGCACTACTGTAACTCTGTCCAACATCATCTAATCTGTTTTGCCAATAGGATTTATTTTGGAAGGGGCTGCCTTTCATTATTCCCTTATGAAACTATTCTGCAAAAAGTCCACCTTTAGAAGAAAAAAAAAAAAAGAATTTGCAGCAGTAAGTGTGACTAACTACTAAAAGCAAGTGAAAGAAGATTTTAAAAAGCCACCAATAAGTCAGTACAGTCTAAGAAAGCAATACTTTTTGTTTAAGGGTGATGGATTATACCGTTTAAGTCAAAAAGAAATACTATAGGCAAGAAAACCCGATTCAAAATAACAGACACACTGGGCATTCTACAATATGTACGAACATCTCAGTCACTGTTTTTCTGTGCTGGTAATACCAGGAAGACATCAAATGTTTTAATCAAGCTTGCAATTCTTTCCTCTTGAAAGGAAGAATAGAGTGGTTTTTTTTAAAGTAATTTGAGAAGAAAAAAGGTATTTCACAGTATCAATGCAATATATTTTAAGCAATTAATTCATTTGGTATTTCCACCCTACCCTACGGGTATCTAACTTGATGAAAACTGACAGCAGGAAACACACTGGCCTCCAGAGATGAGATTATAGGTTTTCATTTAACTTGATCTTTCCCCTCAAATTACAGTCCAACCAATTATTCAATGCCATCTTCAATGACACAGCAATATCCTACACACTGTAGTTTGCCCTAGAGTCAGTTACCTGTTCCAAGTCCTCCCAATCAGAATTCCCGAGTATTTTTTTAAATCCCTACAAAAGACAAATATGAAGGTTTATCTCTACAAACAGACAAGAACATCATGAAATGCAGCAGGAACATTTACTGGTGAAAGTGCAGAGTGCTTTCAAACCTTTAGTTCTAATATTACACCTCTATTGAAGGACTGGAAAGCAGTAAGATTAACCGTTTACCATCACAGAGCTAAACTTTAATTCCAGCCAGCTTCTGGGTGTCAGATTCAGAAAAGATGTCTGTGTGTCCAAGTTCTGCTGCTCAGTCTAGCTTTTTTGTAATAGTGTCCTAGAACAAAGGCTAAGATATGACATTTAGTACATTATTCTCATACTTAATGGTTCAAGAGAGAATTAAGCACTTACAAATGGTAAACAAGAAGATGCACACATAGATCAGGGAGCTACTGAGAGATAGCTAATAGGAAATGCTAAGTTTAAGGATGCATTAAATTCCTGCCCTACTCTGGAGCTTGGGAAATTGGATCAAGGCTACAAAAAAAGATGCCCATACCTACCTGGGCACCTGTACCGTCCCTTCAAGAATATGCACTAAGCAGATATCAGCCTCAAATTTTTCGTTATTTACACTTCGAAAGAAAGTAAAACAAAACCAAGAATTAAACAGGTGGTATTTTTTTTCTGAACTCCTAGAATACCAGCTCCAGAGAATACTCCAAATGGAGTGTTACCCTTTTAAAGGCAAAAACAAAAGTTCAGACACCTAAAGTTTACTTGTTCACCCATTATGGACCTTTGCAAAGCTCCAGCAGTGCCATGGGCTCCAATGGACAGCAAGCACCACATATTGCATACAAGAAGGCCACAACAATGGTTAAGATACTCCTTTCAAAAAATGGTTAAGGTGTAATTTGAAGGTCTCATCCACACATAGTGGAAGACGTACAGATAAGCTTGAGTGGAAGAGACTTCATCATAAGAAGAGTTTGGAAGAACTGTACAGAGAGGTGGGGGGACGTTTTTTCTTACTGTTTTAAATTTTAGATCTGCATTTTTAACTTTTTGGCTTTTGTCTAGAAACACGCAACAGGCACCAGAACCACACCGCTCCCACAGTTACCTTTCAAGAGATACAAACTGTGCAATTGGTGCTAGGAAAGTTGTCTCTGTTTTTAGAAAGCTTCTTGTTGCCCAAAGCCATCTACAAAGGCCAGCCTCAAACAAATATACTTAAAAGCTAGACACAAGCTTGCTGCTCCAAGTAGAATAATCTCAACATCTCCACTTATTCAGTAGTTACAAAAGAGCCAGGACCTTTAGAGTCTGATGTTTTGCTACTTTGAAACAAAGTTATATATTACCCCTACTTACACCTCTGAAATTGCGTATTAATCATTTACACTGCTTTTATCTCCTGCAACTGTACTAAGCTAAAAGTTGGGGGGGGGGAAAAAAATCAAAATGTATACCATTCAAAGCATCTTTTGCATTATCTGCTAGATGTAATAGACAGTTCTGCCCATAATACATTCCTTAATCTCTTAGAATGCACTTTCGAACTGAGAAAGTTCTTAATTTCCATCAAATGCATGGAAGTGATGGTATCTTCACATGCAGTCATTTAAAAGGATTTTTCTACATAATATTAGACATCTTAAAGTTTCCAATTTCAAAAACAATCTTCTCAATGACTGGGTCAATGTGCTCTTAAACACACCAGAAAAAAGTTAACCATCACAATTTGATTTCCAAGTTGTATGGAAATTCAGCATATTTGCCCCATAAATTACAAGTTATACATAGCCAAAGGGATTATTAACATGCTCAGTCAAGTATGAGGGACCAATATGCACAGCACAGAAGAAAACCTAAACAGGAAACTCTTGAACAATGTTAAGCCTAAGTAAAAGCAGAATATATGAAAGTAACAGAATAAGAGACAAAGTGAGATCTTAAGTGATACATCTTTCTCCCTTTCCCATTTTAGATCAGAGAACTCACATTTTAAAACCTCACTTTGAAGTTGGTTTCCTTCACTATGTGAATCATCTATATTCATTCTAGGTCCTAGCTATAGAAATTACGACTCCTGGAACAGTGTTTTCCTAAGACACCAGTAATAATGCATTTGAAAACACAAATATCATCAGTACTGCAGTCCAACAATGGGTAAAACAGTAGATATAATTTTTCAGCTATTTGGAATATTTCATTAATGACAATAACATAAGCCAGTCCTCCCAAATTGGTACAGTAATTGGTACAGTAGAGTGAAAAAGGTACACTTCAGCTCTTGATGTTTATTTACCCTTCAGAATTTTGCTTTCCCTCCACCAATCTAGTTTAAAGAAAGTCTTAAATCATTCCAACAACTTCTGTTTGATTCAAGTATCTCTTCCCATGTATTCTTACAGAAAAATCTGAACTAGCACAAAATGTCACTTGTAGTAATTCACTGTTAGGAAAAATGAAGTTATTTAAACCCTACCATTTCCTACCTTTCAAAAATTCCTACTTCCAACCAAACTGCTGGTGCCTCACTGAGTTGCATTTACATTAAGAAGCAGTGTTATCAAAAAGTACCATCTCTGAAGTGAAACACTGCCAACAAGCCTGCATCCATGCTGTATACATTTTATGGATTTTACTTTGTGCTAGCACTGGTCTAATCCACAGGACTGAATGAGCAGCCCAGAAGCACATCATGTGCAGTCCTGGAGCACATCTCGATTAATTCTGTCTAGAAGGCATCCATTTTGTGAGTTACAAGACCACTACAATGAAAACAGAGGGCTGTAAATGGGGACAATATCTTAAAAAAAGAGGATGCCTGATCTAAAACACAGTTGTAGACACTTTATCTCATCTAGACTTCAGTCAAAACTAAGTTTACACTCACATGCTAATGTGTTTCAGAAGTATGGATGCACTATTCCCAACACGCCAGCATGCCCAAGTGACAAGCCTCTACTAGTCTGCTTCTCACTTTCCACCAGTGTGAAGTCTTTGCCAATCAGAAGTGTGGCAAATGCCCCAGCCCCACGCTACAACTTCCATCCCATTGTATTATACTGCTTTTCCTTTGGAGTCTTTTGGATTGAATTCACCAGATTATAAAAATATGGGAGACAGCAGTAAGAAATAATATTAATCAACAGCCCTGACTGTGAATGGATGTTTTAAGTATTTGAAGTTTTTGTGCTTTTACTAAGTTAAGGTAGAGAGGTCAAGAACAGCTTTATTTCTGATGCAATTCTGAGTTGACCTTCAGTTAAAACCACCTGATTCCTGAAAACAAATTTCAGAAGATAAACAGAAACCATAGCAGTATCGTTGTTAAAAAAAGAACAGTCATTAGTTATAAATACCCAGCTAATTTTTATTATTGGACTCAAACAGCTACTGCTAACACATTTATTAAAACCTATTCACTTTATTAACACCTTACGTTATTTATTCTTCATATATTGTTGCTTGTGACTATAATGTATCACTTTGCAGCACCTTTTGGGTTTCTGATTCAAGGAAGTAAACTATATTTAGCATTTTTCCCCTACCTTTAGCAAGAGACCATTTGTTTCAAATACACAAATGAGAGAAAGGATAGGAAGATAAAAGTTTTCCACATAATTCAGACAGCTTTCTATATGAAACAAAGAAATGCTTTAACAGAGTCAATATTCTTTAAGCGTTCCTTCATGTGCTATGATTCCAAACTTCTAGAACATAAAAGATGTAAGTAGTTCATCACATCACCTGATAAGTCTACTATGTCCGATAGCACTGCTCTTGAGCATAGGTTACGTAGTTAAATAAAAAAACCCTGTAGTGTAACAAAAAAAACTCCCCTGTGTTCCGTGACAGAAAACCAGTAAGTTTCAAAGTCACAAGTTATCATTGTCTTGGTCAGAATGAAAGAAGTTTAGCATTCATAGTTCTATTTTGAACAGACATAGTAAAAAAAAAAAGGAAGCACATGCATTTGAGCATCCAAGTAAAATTTGTAGAGAATTTTACTGTTGTTGTCTTTCTTTTTTTGTGGGTACACGCAGAATTTCTAGCCAAAGATTTTACGCGACCCCCAAACCCCATTATCCTATGTTTTATAGAAACTAGATGGTTTTATCTTGATTTTATCAAATACTATGGCAAGTTATGCTACCACGATACAGGAATAATCATATCCTGCTGTCTGTTCCACATCCCAGTTGTGTGTATTACATGTGCCACAATGAACCAAGCAGAAGTAACCACCTGCCCTTGAATGTCAGTCAACAATGTAACATCTTAGCTCGGAGACACAATAAAGATGACTTTGTATCAGTTCACCCAACTACCAATCTACCAGCAACAGCTGGAAGAACTTGAGAAAAGTAACAGTGCCAATGAATACAGATCAATACAGATCTACAGCTCTTCTACTACAGTGCTTTACTGCAGCTTTGTTTCCCCGAACAGTTCTAGAAGCTTCCATAAAGCTAAACTAAATTCTTAAAAACTGGCAAAGAATTAGTCTGAGACATACCATAATTACCAGTACACAGAATTTAACCAAAATATAAAGCAAGCTGTCTTGATTTGTTCAATGTAGTTATTTCATGAATTCAGCCAATATTTGAGTCATTTCTCAGAGGGCTAAAAAAAAAATAAAGGGGGTGCAGAGAGAAATCTTGCTTGTGTTTCCCCCATGTCTATTGTGAGACTGTACTTGGTTGGGAATGGCTGTATTGTCACACAGACAAAAAAATTCCTTTGCTTGTTGCAACAGCATGAAGCAGAAGCAGCTGAAGTCAGTAAGTCACTAAGAGCAACAAGCAGAACACAGCAATAAATGCAAGGAGCAGACTCTTGCATCCTAGGTGACTCCCTGTTCAGAATCTGCAAATAAATCTATTTTTTCAGATCTAAGCAGCCCTTTACCATTTAAGAACTGGTAACTAACATGCATTGGTAAAAAGCACGCCTCTCCATCTCCCTCTGCTGTCTAGACCACAGAAAACAGTTTCTACACTGTCGGCACAAGACATCCAGGAACAGTCCAGAGTTTCCAACCCTGGTTATGACTTAGAGAATAAATACAGATTTACAAGACAAACTATTTGAGTGTCTCAAAACTATATACTGAAAATGTTAAGTTAAAAGTAACGTTTATGTTTGGGATTTTCTTCTCACCGAGTTTTTCACTCCTTGAGTAACTTTAATGCAAAAGCAAGATAATTCAAAGACAATACACAATCCTTAATAGATTAAGTATATTTTCTCTACCTAGCCACATTTATTCCTATTTTGGGGATTCTTTTAATTCTTAGATGTGGAGTGAATGAAGTAAACTGCTGCAAAGTCTCAAATCAGTTTGTTATACCTTAAACTCCTCTGAGATGGGAGGTATCTACTCTCCTTACAGTATAAAGTGCAAAGTAAAATAAAAGCAGTACATGAGCATATGTAATTTCTCAATTCTCAGCAGTCCTGATATTACAGGCTCTTAAAATCCAAGTTAAATCTGGGCTTTGGTTACCATGAGGACCTAAAAATTTATACATTTATTACAAACAACCACCATTACTCTTATACCAGATTTCAACTGCATCACAATGCAGATGCATTTTTGCTTCCAACCAAGGTATAGAATGCTTCAAAAGAAGTATATTCCTTACGCTGAAGAAAGTGAATACAATAAGCGATGTAGCATCTATTTGAATCTAGTTGTAATAATAATTGATGAGAAACAAATTATAGGCAGAGAACACTAATGTATTACTCAAAACAAATTGAGGGTACATCTAGATCCTCTTTGCTGCTGCTGGCAAGATTCATTTCTTTTAGTTTGAAACTGAATTTGATGCAGACAACTAAATTTCCGGTGCAGGAAAATGTAAATTTTTCAACAGGGAATGTAAATTTCTACCCATAGCATGGTCAGTTGTTTGTTTTAGGATGCAGATGTGATTCATTCCTACTTTTCTTCCCACCCACTTGCTGATCTCATTGAGGTCTGGTTCCAGAAGTCCAGAGTTTTCTCTCCTAAGAGACAACTTCAGGGCTTTCTCTCCTAAGTTTTCTAAGACAACTTTAGAGGTCTACAGTGTGATCTACTGTTCTACATACACCTTAAAACAGGAAAGATAACACTGGAGCGGGCAGTTGTCGTTAGACTAATACAGACTCGTATTGCTCAAGCATAGCTTGAGCCCACATGTGCAAAGGCTTTTTTGGGGGGTGTTAAGTGAAAAAATTGTCTTCAGACATTAAAACTTAAATTTTCCTATTTTTCAGTACTAATGAACACCAGCCAGTTTAGCTCAAACTACATGCACCTTTTGATCTATTCCCATATCTACTTCATAGTGCAAAGAATTAAATGGAAAAATCATCTCAATGATCTAAAAATAATTAAATGCTTATGAATCAAAGTGCACAGCTTCAGAGTAATTATTTGTTATAGCATGATATGTATAGAAATACACATCTGTCCTAAGTTGTTTTCTTGACAAAATTAATGTATAGTACTATGTGCTGCAACTTCAAGAGCTCAATAAAAGCTACATATGTTTGCAACATCAGTAAAAATATAATGAAAATGGCACCAAAGCAAGACGCAACAGCGATGTACTGCTCAGCAGAAGACTAAACAAGTACAAGACTTGTTCTTTTGTTTTTTGGGTTTTTTTTTTTGCACATTACTCTTCACACACATAAATTGCATCCAGCATAGATGTTTTTACAGAAGCTTATCTATAGCTTCCATAGTTGTTACTGATTCATTTACACCCACCAGTTTTTTTTTTTTTAAGGATGCTATTTCCTTTGAACAATCAAACAGGCTATAAAACTTTTAAGTGAAGTAATATGCTACTAATTGAACAATTCTGATGGAGTTTTCAATGTCTTAACTGCTGCAGTGTTTCTGCTGTTCTAATATTTTTACACTAAAGGTCTTAAGTTATACATGGTAGTAGAATTCATAAAATGGATTTTGTAATACTCAAAAATAATTCCACCATTTTACTATCAGCTTTGTTATGAAATAATCATTAACTTTGACTTAATACCATTAATAAGCTCCTAGTTCTACCCTGAAATACCACCGATCAGTATACTCCAACAACTGCATAGAAGTATACTTAGTTGTATATTGCTTTTCTCATCTTTAAACTGATCCTAGTTTTTTCAGTATAGATGACTAACCAAAGTTGAAGTCAGTCAGTCTGAATTATTTAGCAATAACACATATCTGATGTTAGATTCTACAACAGCACCCAAAGTGATTCCACTTATTTACAAGGAAACACATCACGTCTATTTTGAGAACAAAAGTAATTGTAACAGAAAATTTCACACTAGATTACCTGCTTCTGAGGAAATGAAAAAGCCTCCTTCCCAACTGTATTAAGGGCAACATGATGCTGGCCCTCCAAAATAAGCTGCTTGTTGTCTTCCACAACATATGCCTACAGAAAACAACACAAAATCATTAGCAGACCAAAAACTATCATAAGTTTTATAATACAGAACTATTGACTTTCCTCCTAACTTAACTGAAGGATGTTGTACTGTTTAAAACCTAAAGGCTAGCACAACATATTTATTTTATGTGTATGCTTTTAATTTTGCAAGCACATACAACTGCTGAAGTTTAGATTGCCAATTTCCATTACTTAATATTTGCACTCTGGTAAATGAGATCCTCCCCTTCAAAGAGGACTGGGTCACTCTTACAGTTCTACGATAAAGATCAAGCATTAACAAACCCCTTGGTTTAAGATTTCAGAATTTTGTCTTTTAAGAGGAGAACTTAGAAGAACCGAGTGCATCCAATGTAATGGAAAGTATGTAACTTAAACATACTTATTACGCTAACAGCTATTGAGACTGTCTTTGCTTCTTGACATCATTTTAGTTCATTTGCCTGCTTTCAGAAAAAAAAATTGCATCCCTAAATTTGTATGAGTATGTTTGAAAGTTCAGGATGCCATATTAAATTATTTTCTAACAGTCATATTTCACGACCATATTACCACAAAGGCCACAACTATACATACCTTCCACAGTACAACAATGTTCAAATCGACTTCACTGCATTTTTGTATCAATCTGACTGTATCATCAAATGATTGTTTCACAGCCCTTTGAGATACATGAGTATGAGGTTGCACATGTGTTCTTTTAAATTCAGAGGATAAGCTTTGAAAAAAAAAGTCTGCACAAGGACTGGCTGAACTTATTATCTGCAAGAAAAAAAAGCAAGAAAGAACACTCTCAGAGCAGGATGCAAGCTGAGACAAAGTCTAACAGAGTTCATCACTGTAATATTTCAGTTCTATTATCTTGCTTTGCTTCCCTTTGCAAACCTACAGGATGCCACACATCTTGGTTTCCACACTGCCTTGTTAGAGATCATCCCTACCTATGAGCTGTCTAAGGTAACACAGGGAAACAGAGCTACAGATTTTTGGCCTAAAACTACAAATACAAAACTTTGAAATAAAGGCTTTGATTATTACCACCAGACAGCCTACTGTGATATATCAAGCGTAGTGGAGAGAGCTGAAAGTCCAACTAACTCTAACTCACGTGCAAGTCATTCTTGCTTGTTAATACTTTCCTCACATTATCTAGAATTATTTATCGAAGTTAGGAACATACATTTTGCTAGCAATAGCAAAGATAATAGATTGCACAGCATATTCCCCATGTATAAGTGTCACAGCCAGAAGTAGTGTGCTGTTTGTCAAGTTTATCATCATTAGTGCTGAGCTTTTCCAACACCAAAAGCGTGATAAGGAAGCAGTGGTTTTAGGACCAACATACTTGGAGACATCAGGATAAGGAAGAAACTTTAGCTTCCTAACCCCTCCCTTTCAAAAATGTTAGCCTTTCCAGAACATGCTATTGCAGAGCTGCTGATTGTTGCATTAGCAGAACACTCATACTCAGGGAGACCGGCAGCTTTTTGGAGTAACTGTCTGGAAGGTAGGGCCCCCTCCCCATCACCGCCATTAGAGAACACATTCTTACAAGAAAGCTGAAGTTCATGCAGCTCATCCAACTCTAAAAACGCAAAAAAGGATCATCTACCTCAGATTTTTAGTCCTAACTTCAATTTATATGCCTATAAAATGAAATGGCAGTGAGTCGGTTTTCTTTGGCTTTTAAAAGCTGGATACATACATGGAAAATGTACACTCAGCATAAAACAATCTGACATCCAGCTAATTAAATCTACTATGCTAATG
The DNA here is from genome assembly GCF_000687285.1 of Phaethon lepturus. Taxonomy (NCBI): domain Eukaryota; kingdom Metazoa; phylum Chordata; class Aves; order Phaethontiformes; family Phaethontidae; genus Phaethon; species Phaethon lepturus. Next base: position 1,244 of record NW_010528301.1, on the reverse strand, counting down.
TACATTTCTGATCTGATGCAAGTGGCCTACTTTCCTCAGGTGTTGGAAAAGCATTCACAGTACCAAGATTATTTGCTAAAAGGATTCTTCTTCAGACAATGCCTGTATGCTTAGAAACTTTAGGAGAACATGGTGGTCTAGAATGTTTCTTTGATTTTTCTTGAAGTTTAAGAGACTCCCTGAACTGACTGCAACCTACAGTAGTAGTTTTGAAATTATGGCACCTACATCCATTAGAGGTTTCCAGATTTTTGTTTTTAGAATAAGCTCTAATTAGAATTTTTAACTTACCATAGTAAACATACAATTAAGAAAAAACCAGAACAATATGACATGCACAGTTCTCTACTAGAAAACTAGAGGACTGGAAAATATTCAAAACAACTGTTCTGAAGAGTTGGGAAGGAAGGAAAAACATTACAAAAAAGTTAGCAATGTGCTCCCAAAGTAGTTCAGCTATGGAGTTTGGAAATTAAAATTCCAAACTATCCCCTAGCCTACACTACCTTACCTTCTCTTTGTAAAGAAGAGAGCTGAACTAGAAGACCAATAGTTTTGGACAGGCAAAACTCAACTTCCCAACTATGAAAGCACTGTTCCCATTTTTAAATTTTAAAAAAGGCTTTCATTGGGATACCTGCATATGGCAGGGATACCTTACACAAAACAAAATATGCAGTTGTGCCAGTTCACCTACCTGTTCATTTCCAAAGACAATGTCTGCAAATGTGTAATTTTCTAAGAGATAAAAAGAGAAGGCATTGTTTCAGTGCCATAAGTCACAACTTCAGCATACAGCATCCAAATAGTATTTTCTTCAAGAAGTTACCACATTCAAGAAAGAACCTACCTTCTGAGTTTTTGCATCTTACTGCTTTAAAGCATAACTTCGCTCTCTCTCTGCTAGCAAGTTTAGTATCTGAAAGAAAAAGGTTGCAAGATTTTTCCCCCCCTCAACACAGAGTCCCTCCTCATTAGCAAAAAGTCAGCCTTTAAACTGCACAAGTAAAAAAACACACTGACAGTACTCAAGAAGCATTACTATCACGCAGTTGCTCTGCTTGATTAGTTAAGATGAATTTTCTGTGACTGCATGGTAGTGAAGAAGATTCATCTTCTACTGACCCCTTCCATCAACTTCTAGAGCAGGAAGTGAGCCATAATATATACAGGAGATACAGAGAAAGAAGGTAGGAACAGAAGACAAGAGATCTTGGGGAGTGTTGATCTGCTGGAGGGTAGGA
>NW_010528300.1:1205-2011 GCF_000687285.1 Phaethon lepturus | reverse complement strand
AGGAGTATTTTGAGTAAGAGCTTCAGGACCGGTTGAGGTAAAGCGGCATATATAGCGGAAAGCACACTTCTATGTAGTTTTTTTTCTGTATGTTTGTTTTTTTCAGGTCAGTAAATTTGTTTTGAGTATTCAGGTGTAGCAAGGTGCTTTAGTAGCATGCTTGTTTTTTGTCTGTGTTTTTTTAACTTAGGCACATTGCATATTCCTGGAAGTCTTGACCGCGTGGAAGGCGGAACGTCATCATCTTCACTGGTTTTGATGTGCACTGTGGAAGTCGCTCAGATCATCTTTCTTAACGGGAACAACGGTGAGACTATCTAGCAGGGGTTACGGTGAGCATCTCGTACGCATCTGTACATGTAGCTTTAGCATTTCTCAAGGAAGCGGCAAGGACCTGAGGCATAGCGTCTTTCAGGGTACGGGATAGCTCATCGCTTTTCCCAATCGTCGGCCGGCGGAAATCCCTGCCATCCCCGAACCGCCAGCAGCTTGCGGCAGTCCTCTTGTAGACGATAAGCATCGGGACTCCACTTACTCTGCAGGCCTGTAGCGGAGCCCGTGGGAAGACGGGCGATAGGAGGCGCCCGCAGAACGTGGGGCACGGCTCAGAAGAGCAGCTCCCGTGGAGCGGCCAACACAGGGGGTTCGGGGCACACGAACGCGGGGAAGGAGCTCTCAGGAAGGAGCGGGGTTCCTTTGCTGATAGCTGAGGAGAAGGGTTCTCTGAAGTTTTGGGGCAGGGAGATGGTTGGGAAAGGGATGAGGGCTCATCAGCCTTTCTCAGATTGGCTTTGCGGTTGGATTTG
>NW_010528300.1:281-535 GCF_000687285.1 Phaethon lepturus | reverse complement strand
TTCACCTGTTTTCTGTGCTCAATATCACGTGTTAAGTGGCTCCTGACGTTCCCTTTTTTGTGCTAGGTGGGCACATCGATAGCGTACCAAGCGTGTTGTGCACTCAACTCATCAGAACGCTAAGGGAGCGGTTCCTTTCCCCCGTTAGACTCGACATGCAGATCCGTCTCGTGCGTCTTGTCTCTGAGAAGTCCGTGGACGGTTTTTTCTCGAGGCAGCGATCCAGGATGCATCGGCATATACCTCGCCGAGCT
>NW_010528300.1:0-221 GCF_000687285.1 Phaethon lepturus | reverse complement strand
CCGTTTAGCGTCGTGATTGCGGCCGTATCTTTTTGTAACGGCCCACGGAGTTTGACTTGTGGGGCAGCCTAAGATTGTTCTTTGTGGTCCCCTAGGTCTTCTCACCTAGAAGCGCTCTCCCTCCAGGGGTAATTCTTCTTGCCAAGATCGCTCTTTTGCGTCTGCGTCGAGTCATGCAGCTTGCGTGCGGTGTCGGTCTGCATACATGTCTGGGTCGGGGC
>NW_010528299.1:3442-3645 GCF_000687285.1 Phaethon lepturus | reverse complement strand
TTGTAAGCAAATTTAAGAGCCATTTAAGCTTTTCTTCTGATGTAAACAGAAGTAGTCCTATGTTTAGTCCAAAAAACAGTTTTATGCAATTCTAAAAAAAATATCTGAACTACAAGCAGAAAAGTTTGTTCATTTACGGAAACACAGTTGAAGCAGTTATCACTCCAAGTTGCACTGCAAGTAAGGCAGCATATCCCCCACAG
>NW_010528299.1:937-2772 GCF_000687285.1 Phaethon lepturus | reverse complement strand
AACAAGGTATTATTTGCCTGTTATTTTAGCATAACAGAAATATCATTTCCAGATCAGCATTTCTCACACATCAAATAATTACAGCAGACATAAAATTACAGTATTTGATTATTAGAGCATCAAAATAAAATATTATACCTACAAACACAAAAAGTCACTCCTGCAGACACACACATAAAAAAGGTTTTTTAAAAATATCCTACTTTCTTGTTTGAATCTTCATCTGAATTAGAATCTTTTTCTGCTGACGGTAAGTGCACCACACACTGAACAAGCTGCAGAACTAGTGCTGTTACCATCTGGATATACATAGGCTCTCCATCAGTGTCACTGCCCTTTAACCTGTCAATAAGAAAAGACAGCATTAACACTAAAACAAAATAAAAAGACAAACCAAACCAAAACTTTTTGCTCCTACATAATACCTTTCTAAATTATGACCACAGCGAGAAATCTGTGTTCTAGACATTTATCTATTCCTTTGCTTCTCTCTTATGCAGTGCAGGATTTGGTCTAACAAAAACTGGTAAGTATTATTCTCAGGCAGAAGAGATGCATTGAAACAGCCCACAGCTGGGCTATCAGAGTATCTGTGAAGTTCAGCAGCCAAAAAATCTACAGGAATATTTAGTAAATTAAACACCTACGTGCTAAAGGCACTTACAAATAGCCTTACTACGTACAATGCCATATCCATTTCTAACAACACCAAAAAAATGCACTAAACTGTTCAACTGTTGGCCTAATAATTTACTACTTATGTATTATTTAATGCATGTGAAATGTGCAGGGCTTTTAAACAACAGAAAATAGTGAGCATGACCTGGACTGACTTCTACAACAGTTACACCTATAGCACTCCGAGGTAGGATAACGGACCATGAACTTCAGCCTGCAAGTGTCTGTAAGTATGTGATAGAATCATAGAATACTTTGGGTTGGAAGGGACCTTTAAAGGCCATCTAGTCCAACCCCCCTGCAATAAGCAGAGACATCTTCAACTAGATCAGGTTGCTCAGAGCTCCATCCAGCCTGACCTGGAATGTTTCCAGGGATGGGGCATCTACTACCTCTCTAAGCAACCTCTGCCAGTGTTTCACTACCCTCCTTGTGAAACATTTCTTCCTTACAAATAGCCTAAATCTACCCAGTTTTAGTTTAAAACCATTACTGCTAGTCCTGTTGCTACAGGCCCTGCTAAAAAGCCTGTCCCCATCCTTCGTATAGGCCCCCTTTAAGTACTGGAAGGCTGCAGTAAGGTCTCCTCGGAATCTTCTTCCCAACTCTCTCAGCCTTTCTTCACAGGAGAGGTGTTCCATCTCCATGATCACTGTTACGGCCCTCTTCTGGACCCTCTCCAACAGGACCTTGTCTTGCACATAAAGTGCACGTTGCTGGCTCATGTCCAGCTTTTCATCCACCTGTACCACCAAGTCCTCCTTGGCAGGGCTGCTCTCAATTACTTCATCCCCCAGCCTGTACCTGTGCCTCAACCCAGGTGCAGGACCCTGCACTTGGCCTCGTTGAACGTCGTGAAGTTTACATGGGCACATTCCTGGAGCTTGTCCAGGTCCCTCTGGATGACATCCTGTCCCTCAGGTGTGTCAATTGTACCACTCAGCTTGGCATCATCTGCAAACTTGCTCAGGGTGCACTTCATCCCACCATGTCATTGATGAATTAAAGACTAATAGGTCCCAGTATGGACCCTGAAGGAACACCATTCTTCACTGAACTCCATGTGGAGATTGAGCAATTGACCACCACTCTCTGAATGCGACTATCCAACCAAGTCCTCATCCACCCAACAGTCCACCCATCAAATCCATAGCTCT
>NW_010528299.1:0-810 GCF_000687285.1 Phaethon lepturus | reverse complement strand
GTAAGGCAGGGCTTTCCCTTGCTGAAGCCATGCTGGCTGTCTCAAATCACCTCTCTGTCCTACATGTGCCTTGGCATAACTCCTAGGAGGATCTGTTCCATGATCCTCCCAGGTACAGAGGTGAGGCTGACAGGTCAGTAGTTCCCAGGGTCTTCCTTGCTACCCTTTTTTAAAAAATGTAAAAAATGTGTGCAAAGTTTCCCTTTTTCTAGTCTCCAGGGACTTCACCTGACTGACAGGTCTTTTCAAATATCATGGAGAGTGTCTTGGCAACTACATCAGCCAGTTTCCTCAGGACTCTGGGGTGCATCTCATCAGGTCCCATAGACTTGTGTATGTTCAGGTTCCTCAGGTCGTCTTGAACTGATCTTTTCTTACAGTGGGAGGGTCTTTGCTCCTCTAGTCCCCATCACAACTGTGTCTTTAAGTTGGTAAGACCAGTATGAATATACTGCATGGGTTTCTCCCCTACACATGCATACATCAACATCACCCATTGCTACCCTTGACAATATGGTCAGAGGTGATAATCCTTGACATCACTTTCCCCAGATTATCAAAATACTAACTGGGCACAAAACAGCTTGTAATTATTATCTTTATGAAGCTATCTTTGACTACTTTTAGAGAGAAAAAGTTTTCATATCCAATTTTGTGTATGCTGTACCCTTCATGACTGTAGCCACAGTTAGAAAATGCGCTTTGACAGACAGAGTTAGGGCTCTACAGATAAGCAGTGCAGTCGAGATAAGGGGCCTCGAGATAGTGACTTCCTTCTAGTACGTGTCCTTACTCAAAGAGCGTATCTGC
>NW_010528298.1:43874-87818 GCF_000687285.1 Phaethon lepturus | reverse complement strand
TTTTTTTTTTTTTTTTTTGTGATGCCTGCAAGTTAGAGGACAATAGCTTAGGGAATGGGGATTGGGAAATTATGTTGTGGAAACAGTTGGCAGTAAAAAAGGCACGATCAGTGAAGTGGGGAGCTAATGACATACCGAAGGGTCCATAACCGGTCATGAATCGAGAGCTGATGGTAGACCTCAGTTCATTGCATGTTGTTGAAGTTCTGTGGTTACACTGAAACTGTTGAGCAGTACCAGCATCTAGTTAGACCAGAAAATACTATTTCTTGTTTTCCTTGCATGTATGCTAAATTAATTCAAAACATTAAAACTCTTTTTAAAAAGATTAGTGGAGACTTTAGAGAACCCTCATAATGGCTTTAATTAGTTAACTATGAGGGCACATTTAATCAAAGTTCTTATCTCAGGTAGGCAAGAAATGCAGCCAGCAAAGCACAATGTGTTCAGTTTCCATGGAAATTTACTCAAAGAAAAAGGGAAGGTAAGCACTTATTCCATATATAAGGCAGTAAAATATTCTTTAAAATGTTATATATTCACCTAGTTTGCTATAAAAAAAAATCAATAAAATAGAACAGCAATTTTCAAATTCTGTATCTATTAAGATAAGCAGTGTAAATTTCTAGACACAAAGCAAGCAAAGGAAGAGTTCAAAACTATACCTGTTACTAAGTTTGCTTAGTAACAGGCACAGTCTGCTGAGTTGCCAAAGCTGTCTTTTCCAGAGTAGATCCTATTTTTAGGATGATCACTGCATTCTGCAAGCTCATCTGTCTTCAGTGGCTAAACTAAAAGATTATCTAGCCTGACAAAAACCAAAAACAGGTGATGATTTTTATTACGACATCTACAAATATGGATGATGCTTTTATGACTTTTTAAATTCATCTTCATTTTACACTGGTGATACTTGGTTTTGTTTAAAAAAAAAAAAAAATTGTAGGAGACCCCAACTCAAAAGTGGAAACAAGTGTTTTTTAGTAAAGGACACAATTTAGCTTGCAAAATATAAACAGAAGAGGTTTTTTATTATTTTCTTGTAATCAATGATATATCTGTTGCTTGTACATTTAATATCAATATTCATGTATTGATTTATTTTGACTGAGTGTGTATTTGTGTCTTTATTTATGATGCAATTTTTGTTGCATGCCTGGAATCTGATGTACCATAAGGGAGTTAAGACGAAGCCTTTTACAAACAATGTCTGCATCAGCTTAGTTATTGATCAGCAGCATTTCAGAAATGTAAATATCTTTTTAGGAAATTGAACAGCATTCATCCTAATGCAAATGCTGACTTCTATAAGCATAAGCTGTAGGACGTGATTAATAAAACTCTGTTTCATTTTGGTGAATTACAGACCTTCTGAAGTCACCCCTGTTGCCTGCCAGCTATATATTAGGTTCTACATTTGATAGAAGTCTGCCGGTATTTTTTTGTGGCATTGTCACATTTTAAAGGTAAATTCGTCTTATGTACCTTGTTGAATGAGGCCTTATCATGAAACCTGTGAGAAATGGCCCTTCTCTCATGTCTAGCTTGTGAAACAAACAGGTAATTCCCGGTGGTCTTAAATCCATGACACAAGCAACATCAGTATAAGCCTTCCCTCATCCCTTCTTTGCATTACCTAAGTAAAATAATCATTTATGCCCTGTTTTAATTTCAACCTAGTGATTGGCAGCAAGGGTCACATGTGATAAACATCATAATTTCAGCTGTAAATGTTAACACTTACTACTTTGCCAGCTAGAGGCTTATTTGCCTTTCTCTTTCCATGATATAAATTTTGAGTCATTTATATGGAGCCATAGCAAATAATTAGGTCCATAATCTTTGTGCAGAGATTTTGCTGTTTAAGTGAGCTACACTGGAAGTATATGAAGTGCTAAGATTTATCTAGTAATTATCTTTTGCCGTTAGGGTTTGATCCAGCTTCCACTGAAGATAATGTACACTTTATCATGCCAATAGCAGTTGGCTTAGGCCTTTAGGGGTGAACTTATTAAAAATAATAATAATAATAATTAAAAATTAAGCATCATCTTGCCTTTGCATTAAAATAGTATCATATTAAGGCAATAATTAGACTTGCTGAAACATTATGGGTTTGGCAGTCAAATGTGAGAACCATTTTAGAATAAGAATTCTGTTTAAAAGAAGCACAAGTTCATTGTTAGTCAAAGAAAAATAGTGTTAGGGCAAAAGGCCAATTTGAGAGTTTTGCTAATTTAAATTTTTGTTACCTTTTGGAAGACATTGGGCTTTGGGCTGAAACAGAGCTGTGTCTCCCTGAAAAACACCTCTATACAAACTTTTATAGTCACGCTTTTCCCAGGCCTTTTCTTTTAGTAATGCAGAACTGCCACCATAATAAGTAGATGTAAATAATGAATATAACATGTCAACATTCGTATTGCATAGTAGATTGGGTGAAAGCGTGGAGCATTTATAGTGCAGTGACAGAAAAACATTGTATTTCATATCTTCCCCAATGTTGAATTAAACTGCTATGCAATTGTATGGGATTTGGCAAGCAAGAAGTAAAATCCCTACAATGTTGAGGATGTCCTAGAAATGCCGTTCCCATTTTAGATCATCCAGAATGTGTGTGGCATATTTATTGCTGAAACGTTTCCTCTGAAGAACTGAATTCATGTCTTAATTACCTGCTGCAACCGCCCCCCCAACCCAAAACAAAACCAAATGAACTTCTCAGATGCAGATAATGAGAACAAATCAATAACACCATTGTACAACCGTACGAGCTTCTGGAGACAGCTGTAAGAGTAAATAGGTCCTTTTGTTTTGAAATCCTTCCTGAACATCATGACTCATCTTCCGGATCTATTTTGGGCTCTGTCGTATGCGTGTGTGGCTGAGGTCACATAAGCAAGTAATCCCAGTGGCTGAAGCAGTGCAGGCTGTCAAAAGGAATAGTTTATTACGTGGATTTGCTGTATAGAAATATCTTTTCACGCTCTGCCTGTTCATAAAAGGATATGAGCAATAATCTGCCTCGGCTGCAATGACTTAAATCTTCTTATTCAGAATCAGAGCGCTTCAAATTCCTTCTCTAGATAATGTCAAATCTAACCCTTAACTTCCCTGGAAATCAGGTGAAAAGAGTTAAAACTGCTTTTTATTTTACCTGGAAAGCAAGTTTAGGAGGGGTCAGAGAAACAATATATATTTAGAATAGAAATCTATTTCTAGGTTTAGACAGTACCTTTTGCTCTAGTGATGTCCCCAGAAGACTAAAAAGGTCACTAGCTGATTTCTACCCATTCATTTTCTAATAAGGGAAATTCAGTATGTATGAAACTGATGCTAAGCCTGATCGTGAGTGCCTTTTTTAGCTTGAGCGTCAACTTTGAGGGCTGCAAAGAGTAAAAAACACTAATGCTCGCTCGCTGGGGCATCTGCACAGAGGCGTCAAGCTGGGGCTTGTTCAGGGCGTGTGGTGAGTCATCTCTGGCTGGCGGAGGGTGCTGCTCAGCTGGGTGAGCAATGGCGGGAGCCGTACCCGCTTGGGGGCAAGCAGATGTGTCAGGAAAGGAGAGAAGACGCCCACAATATATTCACAAAGAGAATGGTGTGTTTTCTCCAGTTTTTAAGCTTTTCATTTAGTCCTTTTAAGAGTTGAGAATAGTGGTGTACTTTAATACAAGCATCTGGATGAAATGATGATAGCTCTTCGAGTCAGACAGTGAGAAGAATAAGAGTCCACTAATTTCAGCAGAGTACTGTCAGTGTGCCCTGAACACCTCAGAGCAATTCTTGCTTTTAGGTTTGACAATTTTGGAATTCTAGGAACAGTATTGTGTTACAAAAAAATACAAAGAAAATAAAACCTGTGATCTGCACTACTCAATAAAAATTCAGGGGCAGCTGATATCTGACTCAGACCCTGACTTTCAAAGGAAATGTGATTTGGTAGTTGTTTTGGGGCTTTTGCTGCTCCTGCATATTTCATTTCTGAGGTTCTTATTTTATTTTATTCCTAAGCCCTTCACAGTATGGAGGACTACTAAACTTTCTAACCGAATTATGATGAGGATGGGTGTTTCTAGAAACCCTGAAATTTTGGGATCTCTATAGGGGATTTGGGGCTCTGACCAAAAACTCATCTCTGGGTTTAATTTTTTTGACTAGTTTCCTGGGAATAGTGTACAATGGGAAACAAACCACCTTGTGGCCAGATTGGCAGGCCAAGTACTCCATCTGCTCTCTGACATGTTAGGTTCTCTCACTGTTGTTTCCAGGTCTTGCTATAATGGACATCCTGATCCTATCACAGCAAAGTTTTGAAAAAAAACCAGAAATTATTTGCAATCAACAGCAAACTAGCCAGTATAAACTTAAGAGTCTTGATTACAAGGGCATCTGGACACCTTGGAACCGGCAGCTAATGTAGACGAAAAGTTATTTATCAAACAGTAGCATGAAGTCCCTTATGTTATTCTCTTACTGCGTATCACTGGTACGCTTTATGGTGAATGGCTTTAAAATCCTTCAAGACCTTTTCAGAATAACTGCTAAAGCAAATGAAGAAGCAGTGGTTATATTCTTCTAATCGATTATCTGGAGAAGAGGTCCTTCCAGTTCATGAAGGAAAACTGACATTTGCAAAAGATTTATGCTCTACATAAGTTCCCATCTCTGCTACATGCAAGTGAATATATCAGCACTGTGTCTTCCAGTTTAGAATATTTATTTGTCCCTTATACTACTGTTACAAGAGACTCTAGTCTCTAGAATAGTTCTGGCAAGAAATTTATGAAGAAGTCTGAACAGACACAAAAACCTAGGAAATACTAATTAGAACACCATATGTTGTTATCAAACTACAGGTGCTAAACCATACCCATGTTCATTCATCTGGAGCAAAGTGACCTCAGCAGCATACCCACCAGTATTCTGACAAGTGAAACGTGCAAAGTATCCAAATGGTTATTAATTTATCTCAATTTCATGGCAGTAGTACCAGGATGACATGCTAAAAGAACAAGGACACTTCTTTTAACATTAAGCCAGCTGCGTAACTCCTTTCACCTGTAGAAACTCATTGGTTGGTTTCTAATAGATATCAAGCTAGCATGCATAGACTCTAGGGGGAAGGGAACACTTGCCAAGATATAGTCTTCACAGCAAAATGACTGACTGGTATTGGTATACCCTGCTTTAAAATAAATTAAAAAAAAAAAAATCGAGAGTATACTTTTTCCAAGGTACAAAAATATAAAAATTACTGTGCCTAAATTTCATGTTTACCAGGTCTGAGATGTACAGACCAACCTGAAGAATTATCTTTTCTGTCTATGGCACAACTATAAAAAGCTTTAATAAGGTAACCCAGTAGGAACTTTTGCTTTGGCATTTAGTGAGGTTTTTGGATACAGACCATAGTGCTTGCCTACCTCATGGCAAAGCCTGGCATTTTAATGAATGTAAATCACAGACAAATTGCAATAGGAGACAAGGTGCAATGGAAGCATAAACTGTTATTTGTTATTGCACTCTACTACAGAAATTTGGGAGCTGCAGTACAAAGGAATCTGCTGAAAGCTATAAGAATGCTAAAAAGCAGAGATTTTTGCAGAAGTATTGGCTGTCAGCTAATAAGCTCACTTTTCTCTCAAGGGAAAACAGATTTTCCTTCTGTAAAGATTTTTTTAATTTAATTTTATTTCCTCACAGTATGCAGTACTATAAATTGCATGCAAGGGATTTGGTTGGAATTTACAAATTACCATAGTCTTTTATTGCATTTTATGCATTTGTAAAACTAGAATAGCTACTGTAACTGAAGTAATATAGTAGTCATTTTCTGTGCAATTTGATTTAGGGAAATGTAATGTCTGATGAGAACGTATTACATGATTGACCATTAATATTCTTTCCTGATATTTTCTGATTTAGTACCTCCTTTCTAACACAAAGTTCATTAACATTCTCCCAGTCATGCTCAAGGTCTTTCATTACATGGTCATTACTCTTTACACTCAACTCACTTTTTGGGAATTTCCAGTCTCAGGAAGTTAGTGTTTGGAGAGCCCTTCAACAATTTAAGTTTTGCAAAAATAAAAATAACTGCTGCTTCAGCACTATCCAAAACTTCTGGGTACTAGTGAGACCCCGTCCCTCCCACCGTTGCCCCACATGAGGACCTGCAGTGATAACCTCGGATGACACAGCTGTAGCTTTGTTCCATGCTGCTGCCCTAGACTGATGGCTAGTGAAGTTTCTAAGTTTACCACAGGCCTTTAAGGGTTCCTCTACACCACTCCTGTCCTTTTGATGTGTGACTTTTATCCCAATACACTTAAAGCTGTTTCTTGAAATGGACTTGTGCTAAAAATAAGGACCATTGAACCCAAATGTGCCTGAACTCTATAGGTTTGATTTGCCTTTCTGCACTGCCAACTTTGTGATTTTAAGCTGAAGCCTCCTGACATTTGCTGTTAATGACCTGTCTCTTGAAGATTGGTGATTGTAAGACTGTCTGCTTTCATTTAGGTGAAATCTCTAGGCCTGTAACTGCATGGGAAAGTTTGAAAACTTACTCTGAGTTCACTTTACATTTTCAGAAACGAGAACAGAAACCTTCCAATTAAAAATAATTTAGGCCTTTTCTTTCATAGGACTGCTTTTTGTCTTGCGGAGTTTAGGGGTCTCTTCTGAGGTTATGGATTTCTTATCATTTTGGATTGCAGCACTTTTTTTAAACTCAAATCTTTTGCACTTGGCAAAACAGCCTGTTGCCGCTATTGTCATTTTTGTCACTGTTGTCAAAGTTGTTAACTCAACTCTTGAAAATTGTTTTGAAGATCTTCCAGATTACCACTACTAAATCCAGGCTGAAAATGATCAGAGTTAGCATAACATATTGATTAGCCAGCTGATCCAGGGATCCCTACGCAAAAGTCAATGATATTAGATTTTTCAGAAATGGAATGAAATAAAAATGCATTGGGTTTGTCAGATGAACTCTTTGCTCTTGACCAGAGATGTCCTATCTATAACAATGTAAGTATTTTTAAGCGTAAAGAAACTAGGGTACAGATGTCTGACAGTATAAAACACAGAAAGGTGTTAGAAGTCAAACTGGGAAAATCTGAGTAGTTTCCTTCAAGCAGTATCAATTTCAGAGGGCTGATTAGCCCTGAGAAATAGGAACTCTTGGCGCTGGCACCCTACCCCAACGCAAAGAGGGGTTGCCATGTTGTAATAAAATAATTTTCTGCTTCAAGGAAAACTGATTTTTTATTTTTTTTTTTAGTTTGGAGATGTTTTGTCACCTCACAGAAATAAAGCAGTGGGATGTGTAGGATGCTGCACTATATATATACATGCTCCATTTATACTAACTTTTGACAAATTCCCTGTAATAATTTTCTACCTCTTCCCTCTTCCTAATCACTAAACTTTGAATGCCACAAGTAGCTGGCAGCTGCTTCCTGGGTGGGAAAAGGGACAGAAAGGGCCCTGGCCTGCTTTAAAGAGGTCAATGAGGGAAGAGTCCACGTTTGGAGGGCGGTTCCTCTATCACAGTTATAAACCAGCATGAAGTTAGTGCTGGAGAATGCCAGTGTGTTTAATTCTGCAGGGTAACACTTAGGTCACTTAACTGGTAGAGAAAAGACCTTGTTTAAGATGCATGATCCATGGGGATACATGAATGTATGATGCCATCACTGAATTAAAAAAAATATTTTTTTTTTTTTAAAAGCACCAAAACAGATAGGTTTTTCCCTCTCACATGAATTCCTTACTCCCTAAGCTATAATGCTGGGAAATTTCTTCTCTGATGTCCTTCTAGCCTTCTAACTATTGCATTTTTAGAATATAGCTCAGATTTTCATGGGTCAGAACCTTATCTTTGAGTTGATAATATTCCTTCTGTTTAAAACTGAAGCTGAGGCTTTAGCTGCTCCACTGTCTTGTCCCAGTTCCAGTCAGCATGTCATGGCAAAGCTTACCTTGGGTTGGCAACAAGTCCACACCGCTAAGGGTAGCAAGGGGACTATTCTGTTTCAACCCTGTCATTCTAAGCTTCCCCTGAATTTTTGTGCCTTCCTGCAGGCACCAGGAACAGCAGGGTTTCTCAGCCTCACCAGTAGCTGGCTGCCACTTCACAATACCAAGAGGGTGTTCAAACAGTATATTCAGCAAGTACAAACAGCCTCATTTGAGGTATTCAATTACTGCTTGCCGGTAGCTGTACGCTGGCCAAGCCGTGGCAGTGCAGAAAAGACAATGAGACTTAATGCTTCATAGCATGCTCTTTAATCTTGCCAGATTTTTTTTTGACAATCATTAAGGAAGTATATGATGCAATAAAATGTAATCTAAACATTTCTTCCTCATAAAGTTTTGATCGTCACTGACTGTCTGATCACCTCTCTTTTGAACTCAGTAGCAGAAGTACATGCAAAGTAATTTTTGTAGCACAATTGTAACAGCGTTTCTCATGTACTAGAAAATCACTTAAAAATGGGTTTTCCACATGCCTCCTGTCTTGGAGTGCAGAGGGTCTAGCATTTGGATAGTATGTGTCAGTAGGCTTTGTAAGTCTGTACCTGTGTTCTTACTCCATTAGAAATCAAAACATATTGGAGGTTTTTCACCTTTCTGTTTCATACTTATTCTCACCTTTTCATTTTGTAACTTTTTTCCTCATATTTCTTGTGTGTTTTCCCCCTTCTCCTGTTCATCATCCTCTTTTTTCCACCTCCTTTTCCTGTGCAGTTCAAGCTTTGATTATCTAATAAGACTTGTCCTCAAAGTGGTGTTAAGCTGCAATTGAAGAAAAATGTTTGCTCACTGTTCAGAAATAGAAACTGTCCAGGAAACATGCACACCACCTGTGACCAGAAAATAATTAAAATGGTAATAGAGGTAACTGTGGAGACAGGACACTGCAAAGTGTCCTTGCAGGGGGTGTTAAAAGACCCCATCTACAGTGGGGGTGCACAGTGAGGAAGCAGATATTGAAACATTGACTTTCAAGCAACATTGACCATGGGGAAGGAAACATTTTGTGAATGAAAAAAGAATTGGAAGATTGTACTGGTGGAAATATAAGGGAAGGGGGGAAGAGGGAGAATGATATCATACTTCACGGGAACAAAAATCAAATGTCCTTCAGGAGAGAGTCACTGCTGTCACTCTTCCAGCCCTGCCAGGCCAGTTGTTTTTCACAGGCAGGGCTGCTGGCCACACTAGGGGCATCTTACCGGTGCCCCACTCTCATCCTCTTTGCTCTGGTCACATTTTCCTTGCTCAGTCTGGATGACAATCAGTGCAGTATTGTGGAGAAGTAAGAAGTAAGTTGTGCCTATCATGCCAGAACAACAGGTTGACCAGAAATACAAGGGGAAGTCATGAGGGGGGTGGGGAAGAGAGGAGGAGCTGGTGATACAAAAGGAACTGGGATACAAAGAGGCAAGGGGGATAGGAATATCAGCCTTCCTCATTGCTAATGAATGGTGAGCAACAGGCTGATTTAAGACAACTGTTTCTATCTCTCAGATCCCTAAAAGTCACTTTTATGGTCAGAAAATGACTGACATGTATGAATCAACATCTACCTTTAAAGTATGTTACTCCTGCAACATATATACAATGAAGTCTTGTTTCACTGTTTTAATAAAAAAGAGGGTGGCTTTGATAAACAGAGTGTCCCAATTTCTGTTTCTCAACTGATTCCTCTGCTATAACCAGAAAAGAGTAATTTTATTGTATTATAAATATGTATGGCTTATTTACTCCTTTATTTTCAAAAGAGATCTTAGTGTGCTCTACATGAATGGATGTGAGGTCTATAAGAAAATGAAGTGTTTTCCCAACAAAAGTCATAAATACTAGATTCTGCAGCAAACAGTCACTAGCTTTAATATTTGCAAAAACATTCGTACCTGTCCTGGTTTCAGCCAGGATGGAGCTGGTTTTCTTCGCAGAGGCTGGTGCGGGACTGTGTTTTGGATTTGGGATGAGAAGCTGTTGATAGTGTGCTGATGTTTTGGGTTGCTGCTGAGCAGCCAAGGACAGTCCAGCTTCTTGTGCTGGCCTTCCAGCGAGCAGGCTGGGGGTGCACGGGGAGCTGGGAGGGGACACAGCCGGGACAGCTGACCCAGGCTGGCCAAAGAGATATTCCCTACCATACGACGTCATGCCCAGTACATAAACTGGAGTTGGCCGGGGGGCGGAAATCGCTGCTCGGGGACGGGCTGTCGATCACGGGGTGGTGAGCAATTGCTGTATTGGGCATCACTTGTTCTTGTACATTCCTTTGTTGGTATTATCATTGTTGTTCCCTTCTTTCTTTCTGTCCTATTAACCCGTGTTTATCTCAACCCACGAGTTTTTTTTTTCCCAATTCTCTTCCCCGTCCCACTGTGGGAGGGGGAGTGAGCGAGCGGCTGCGTGGTGCTCAGTTGCCGGCTGGGGCTAAACCACGACAGTACCAAAAGGTGCTATTTTCTTTTACAAAGGCAGATGTATGTTACTTAAAGACCTGATGTTGAATCTGTGTAAAACTTCATTGTGAGATAATTTTTAAAACTCCTGGAGGATCTGAGGAGTAAAAGTGACTAAAATACAAAACGTTCACAAGGATTGGAAAACAAATCAGCCCGCAGAAGACCCTGCAGCAATGGCAGTGTTGCCTTTGTAACCCAGGAGAGACACTGCCACTGGGGAGATCATTATGCAGGGGCTGGTATTCAAAAGCTTTGCATCACCTTAAAAAGAAGCAGCAAAACAAAGGCTACGGTTTGGACAAACCTCTAGGACCTCAGCACGGTTTGCATCACCTCAGAAATAGGCAATCCCTGCTTTCCCAACCCACTAAAAGGTCAATTATGGAATTCTTTTGCATAATAAAACACAGGTGAAATTTCAGTCTCAGATGCTACCTTATCTTGCATTTCAGTTGAGTCCTCAGAAAGCCTAGTTTACAGCAGAGACAGGGGCACAGGAAGCTTATCGCCTATAGTTTATAGTGCTCTAGCTTCGCATGAATAAAGTGGGTATCTTGCACAGAAATGCTTCGGAAGTCTTCTGGTTACAGTGACTGAGGTATTACTGGGTTTGAGCATACAGTTTCAATCCCCTCATTTTTAGGTAATCTAACTATGCTGCTGCAGAAACGACTCTGGAGGATGGTTTGGTGTCGGGGGTCCCAGGCTGGCAATAGCTTTCGGGTTGCTCCCCAACTCCCACCAAGACAGCGGCTGGTCCTCCCCAGCGCCCACAACCCAATGCTACCCAGGGCCACCCTGGGAGGGGCTACACCGGCACCCCGGCACCCAGCCCAGAGCTCCCCTCAGAAAGGAACATTTCTGCATTAATTAGTGCTCTAGGACAGGTTTTTAATTAGTGACATTTCTTTGTAACCGAAGCTGTCTGACGCTGAAAGGTCTGTAAAAGCTCTGTTTAAGGCACAGACCACTGCACGGGAACGAGGGGCCAGTGACAGGTCCTGTGGTATTTGCATCTACAGCAACCCTGTCATGGATTTCTGTTAGTCCAGGGTGATATCAGCAAGTGATATATTTGCTTATTTTTAACCTCTCACAAACAAGGCAAGAAGTCCTTTTTCTGCAGGACTTCCAGGTTCCTCTTCCTACCTCCTGAGGTTTTTTTTCTCCGCCAGTTAAGTGCTGGAGCATGCTAGTGGTGCACTCAGCAGTGAGTGTGCCTGAGGAATGGGGCAGCAGCTTCTGCCTCCCTAACTCGTGGAGCTTTTGCCTTAGTCTGCTACGCCGAGATATTAACATAGCATACAGTCTGTCTGACTATCTTCAAACTAATGTTTGCAAGCAATGTGTGTAGAAACAGCTCTTGTGCAGGTTTGGAGCAGAAAAGTTGCAATATGAATACACAGCTTGTTTGCAAGATCTTACCTCCTTTTTGTAGTGAAATCCCTTTTCAGAAAGGCCAGACTTGCACTTGGCCGCCAGAAGAAAAATGTGTACCTTTGTATCCTTGCATTTTCTTTCTTTTTTTTTTTTTTTTAAAGAGGGCTTATGTTTATCTTGACAGAAGAGAGCTAATGGTGTGGGTCACAAGCCCTATGGTCCCGCAGCAGCTGGGCTGGGAGGCTGGTGTGATGGCAAAGGAAGGACTCCCTGCCCCAGCTCCACGGGTGCCTGGTCCCCAGCTCATGCCCATTCTGTTACTCTAAAATTCGAAACTGCAGTTACTGAAGTTAATCACCATAAATTTCACAGAATTTTTTTAAGTGGAATATAGATGTATGTGGAGGTGTTGCATTAAAAAGCAAAGAATTGACTATTTAGACATCCTTACTATAAAAATACTGTTTGGAGAGTGAGATAATTAAAACAAGTCAGATCATACAGAATACAGTGACAGTATGTGAAAGGTTAACATCAGGTAGTGAGACTGTTTCAGAAACATCTCAGCCAGAACTGACAGTTTTATAGCCTCCTAGAAAATATACCTCTACTTTGCTCAGCAGCACTTCAGAGCCTTCATATATCAATTGGACCAGAAGGAAAATGTGAACATTATTGTTTTGTCTAAACGAAAAGAGTCTGTGCCAATAAATTTTGTGGCCAAAATTAATGGAACTAAAATAGCATGTCAAAATCAACACAAACTTAATACCAGTGTGATGTTCACTTGTTTTCCTTTGGGTCTGTACAGTGGCAAACATTTATAGGATGTGGAGTCCTTGTGAAGTTCCATGGTTTTGGAGCCTATAGGTAAACTCTGTAATACAGAAGTACATGTGATTAATGACCAGTACTTGAAATAATACTTCAGAAGTATTGGTAAAGGTTGAATTTTTATATGCCCCCATTCCATCTTGTTTTCTATGGAACATGTTGGTATACGTTGCTGAGGTCTCAGTGTGGTATATATGGGTCCACTTACGTCATTGCACATACCTTTCAAACTTTTCACCAAATCATTTTTCTGGAGGTAACTGTAGTTTATGAGGAAGCTATGCCAATTCCAACCAACAGCTACTAAGTTCAACAGAGTGCAAGGCACTTTCTTTTGTGTTACAGCTAAAATCTCATAACTACCTCTATCCAAAAGAAATATGAGCTTTTAACAGCTTTGAGGCGAAACTCATAATAATAACTTTTTTATGTAGCATTTTTCATTTCAGGATTGCACAAAGCACTTTGATTCATGGAATTGCTTTTAAGCCAAGAGAAATCATGATTTTGATCTCCTGCAAAGCACAGACCGGGTAGTTCTTCTACAGTGCCTTGTAACCTGTGGCCACTGTACTAACCTTGGGAGACCCCCATCAGGCAGGTTATATCAGGCTTGTTTTGCAAACAGGGAAATTGGGATATTCAGTTAACTGGATGACTCTCAGAACACAGAGCAAGAAGTACAATGCTCAAAATAAATTGAGATTAATCTGGGAATTGTTTTACCAGCTGCAAAATGCCTAGCCATTTTCAGACATGCATTTGATGGGGGAAAAACAAGCTTCTGAGCACAGTCCCCTCTAGGTCTCAAGGACGTGTATGAACAGAATTAGTTGTCTTTAATTGAAACTGCAAGAGCAGTGATAGACACTTGCTGTTGATCATTTGGGGATTTCATTGTAATATCTGCAGTCACTATGGAGCATTGAGAAGGAGAAAGTTTAGTTTCTCTTCCTCACATGCCATTAACAAGCTGGCGGTGATGAAAACAAGTCATAAAGAGTGTTTTAGGGAGATTTTACTACATTTCATTGCCATGATAAAATAATGAAATAGTAATAAAAGAGAGGAAGATCAAAGAACAGCAAAAGAATATGGAGATTCAACATTGTTTATGTTCTATGCTAATAAGTGGCAGCTTGCTTTTGTGTTCATGATGCACTAATGAGCAGAGTTGTGTGAATAAATATGGAGTAATTCAGGCAGACTAACAGCTACAAAGGGACTGCCCGTTTAAAACAATTTCTAATGGAAATGATAAAATCATAAGGTTTATTTTCATGTACAGTGATAACTTTCTGACATGCAGTGCAAGGTATGCTGTTCAATGTTACGATCAATGAAACACATTTAATGGATCCAGTTTACGGCTAAACTAAACACAGTTACTGTATTGTTCACTAGCTATAGGAAAAATCATATTAACATCAACTCAAGTTGCATTTAAGTTTTTAGACTTGGTTTTAGACACTATCGCTAAAAGCCATATAAAATATGTAATACCCCCAACTCTGCCAAATTCTTACTGTAAGGCTTTATTTACAAGTTTCCCTACCATCTTTCCAAAAGACTTGCATGGATGTTTTTTTTGGTGAGAATTTTTCATATGCTTTTCTTTGGTAAAGTTTTTTTGCTGTTGTTAATTTATCAAATCAGGGGATTCAAAATGCCTCAATCTAAAGAAAAGTTTAGGGTTTGTAGGGAACATCATAGAAAACATACAGCAAACTTTCCACTGTTTTGGCAGAACTGTTGTTTCATTAATTTGGGGTTGGTTTTTTTTTCTTTAAATCAGTACCAAAATGATCCATGTAATTATGCAAGACAATAATTCCTTTCTCTAGGAGTGCAATATAACCTTGCATCTATTTAGACTTCTGAGAAGTGTTTGTTATGCTTTGAGTCAAGTCCTGGGTATTGTCTGAAAGACTACACCCTGTTGAAGGATGTCTTTCATTGTAGCACTAAGTAGATGAAAGGAGGTGACCTTGTTGTTTATCTGGTTTCTCATCATTCCTGAAGAGAATGACTTTTCCAACTTTGCTGAAAAAGCCAAGGAAGCAAAATGAGGAAATAAAATTACCTGTTTCTTCACCTTGCACACTTACAGCTACTTGAGATCAGTCTACCATCTTTTATCATGGCAGTATATATTGCTGCATACTCTAACACATGAATTTGCTAGTATTTTTTCACCTGAGTGGTAGAAATAACTAATGACTGTCTTTTCATATTGCTGACATTTCTTTCAAAATTATTGCATGTTATTGTTCAAACTAAAGTACCACATCATTGTTTTTTAAGCAAAAAGAAGTTCCTGTTTTCCCACGGATTCAATCACATTAGGATGCCTGGCAAAACTGTAGTTTATTTTTATTCGTTTTTCAGAGTTTAGGTGTTCAAATTTTGCTTAGTTAGCACTGTATTGATTTTAGCTGCTGAGTGACCTATGATTATGGGTTTATGTTCTAACATTTTAGTGTAGGTGGAAAAAGGGGAATGACTTTCTCTGTAACAATTTTTTTTTTTTTTTACTCTAATGGCCAGGAAGCCATGAAAATTTGAGATAAGATGTGTCAGTGTGATTTCAGGGGTAAAATGGCTTCAAAGCATTCAGCTCACTTCTGAGCATGAGATGCAACATAGCAACATGACTTCAAACTACAGAATTCCTTCATCTAGAGTCTGCATTCATCACTAGTACTCTCAGAAGCCAATGCTACATGCTAGAAACAATGAAGGTTTTAATTTCAGCACTGCGGAAACACTACACTAGAAACAATTTACTCCAGGTAACATGGTAAATTGTACACCGTGCACCTGAAAGGAAGAAAATAATTTGAAGTATGACTTTGTGGTTTACTGTGGTTATAAAATGACAAATTTAACAAAGTGGAGCATGGGCAGGAAAAAAACCCTCTATATACAGTTGAAGATCTATCATTAATGTGTTGCAGAACCCATTAAAATGATATATTGCTTTATGCAGTGTCTTTGGTAATCTAACTGGGAAGAAAATCTACCATAGACAGCAAACCTGAAGAACACAGACGAATTTGGCATTTTGCACAAAAACGCAGGAGAATTGTTATTATGTGGTATGCCAGAGGCATCAATTGGTCTGCAGCATACTGCAAACGCTGCAGTTAGGGTTTTCATTACAAACTCTTGTCCAGGCTCTTCAGTATCACACAGTGGGCAGGTACATCACCCAGATCTCAGTCTTGCGCTGCTGGGTTGTTCATGTTCCCATCCTTGCTTTCATCCCTGCTACTGGTAAAACACTATTTCTGCCTTATAGAATTACATGACAATTCTAAAAAGTGTACTATCAGCAACAAGATTAAACGAAAACCTTCCTAAGGTTCATCTCCCACTTCTGAAATACTATATCATGAGATGTAATCCAGAGTAGCAAAGTCTTTGGTTGTAAGGAAACTCAGGTTACATATGGGTCATGAAGGCATGGAACAGCCAATATGACTCAGATTTCCTGTTCTGAATTATGACACCTCTGGCTTTGAACCCCAGGTTTCTTGCTTCTCACCTGAATGTCCAAACTACAAGAAAATTTCCTTCTGTGTATCTTTCTGTGGAAGCTCAGTTGTTTTGACCATAAAAAGTTTTCTGCAACTTTGACAAACCTTTCCTAAAGGAAGTAGCACTGAGGTTGGTACATGAAGTCTTGAATATTAAGTAACATAATAACTGCAGCTTGTTCTTCTGTTTCATTGTCTCTACATAAGAAGACTTGAATGCTACAGAACTGAGTGTTGAAAGATTTTTTTTTTTTCCTGTATTTATTTTAGGGGGGTTGGGGGAGTGGGGTGGGTTTTTTAGGTTCAGTTTTTGTTTTGTTTCATTTTATTTTATTTTTTGTTTTATTATAAACACTCGAAAATGTAGAACTGCCCCATAAATCTGTGTCTCTTGCACTCTTCCAATGGACTCTCCATTGTTGTACCGATGTCCACCATGTTGAAGAAACAAGCTGTGTACTGTGGTCCTCAGATCTCAGCTTTGACCTGTCCTCCAGAGCTCACTGCTGGTCTGTTAGATCAGTACGAAGAATGAGTATAACGTCTCTGCAGGAACTTGCATTCCTGGGAAATGAAATGTAACTTTCTGCACTTATTTCATGTCTATGTGGGACTGCCAAGAATTAACTTATGCATGTACAATTGAGACTAGCTCACCATCTTCCGGTGACAAGAAGCCAACTAATTGATCAGAAATGGTAGGAAGCTACATATAAAGAAATCTTGCATGAGAGCAAAATGTCAGTAAAGAATGCCATAGAGCTTTTAAAGTTCTTTATGCTTGTCTGTCCATGCCAGTTCCAGTCACAACCCACCCCATAACTGCACCATGACATGCTAGCACTGTTAAGGGAGCTTCACTGTGTAAAGATTATCTGATCGATAATAAGATGAAGAAAGATGTGTAACAAAATGATCAAAGAAAATACTAAATATGAAAATTAGGTGGAGATTAGGAAACTTGGTCAAAATGTGCAAAATTCACTCAATTAGTAGATACATTACTAAGGAACTAGTCTTCCTTGTATCTTATCGTTGCTGTTCTTTCTGTTACTGTAGCATCTAGGAAATCCAGTTATGAATCCATCAAGGCAATCAAATACTAGATATTTCATATTTATAACATAAATATTCTCGTCCCAGAGGAGCTAGCAATGTAATAGTCAGACATCTAAGAGACAGCGGACGTGTGGGTATAGAGAGAGTAGTTCAAGGGATCAGTTAGATGTAACCTCTCACTCTTCAAAAATACCAGCCAATGTGCTAGCAAAAAAAGCATATTATGACACCTAATTCCTTTTTCTTAATATCAAATCTGGAAAACCAGAAGAACAAGCTGCTATAAAGCTCTTTTGAAATGATGTTAAAAAAACAATCTCCACACACACACACACACACACACACACACCCCCAACTACTGGTTCTTTTTTGAGTTAGCTGGGAAAGTGTTTTGGATTTCAGCCTTTTCCAAACCACTCTAATTGTGTGCTCATGTAGTGAAAACAGATGGGATAGTTTTGGAAAACAAAAATTTAGTTCTTGGATTAGAGGCAAGTGGATAGTTCACTCCAGAGTGTGTTTGCTAGTCTTAAAATGTAAAAGGCCAGTCAATACATTTTACAGATTCATATGTCAAGAAATCATAGGATTATGGAAAAACAGGATTGGAAGAGATCTGAAAAGGTCATCTACCCCATTCCTCTGCTCCATGGTGGGACCGGCCAGGTTTGTGGCATTTTAAAAATAGAGATTGCACAGCCTCCTCAGCAGCGGGTACACATTTACTGGTAGGTTGCTCCTGGTAACGAACCTGCACATTTTCTCCTGCAAGTCAAGCTCCCCCAGGTGTTCTGACTGCTCCTGCAATAGTAATATAATCTAACACACTGTATTACTTTAAATCTGAGCCATTATCAGTAGGAGATACATCAACTTTTTAATTATGTTTCCTTTTAACACAGTTGAGTTTTTTTGCTGGTAGGAACACTGATGCAAGTAGAAAGTGAGGAGACTGACAGCATCCTTTAACATACTTTTTTTTTAATTGAGGTGCAACCGAAAAAAGATCAGGGAAAAAGAAAAAGTAGTGCTTAATGGTTTCTGCTGCTACTGTGATGCTTAGGATAATTGCAGTACTCTAATTGCATTCTCTTTAAGTAGTCAAGCAGAAGTAAAGTTTTCCAAGATATCTGTTATTGGCGATAGTCATATCTTCCCTAAAAACAGTAGCTTCAATATCTACTTATCCAATTAGAATAATATCAAAACAAACAGACAGATTCTTTTTTTTCATGTTTTTTGACAACCAGTCTACAAAATTTTGTATAGAGTGAAGGCTGAAAAGCTTAATGGAACATACTAGTTTGACAACTAGTGATTTTTATTGGGCAAAATGGCTTTTATATAATACTCAAATATTTTATTTGTGATTCTTTTTCTGAACCTGACATAAATGCATCTGCAAAAATCCATTATTTGCATGTTCATTTTGGTGTTACAAATTAATTTTACATTAAATACAATGTTTAAAATATTTATGACAACTTATGGTTGATATACAGTACTATATAAATATTTCACCATTGTAGTGAATACTACAGGTGTGATGGTAAAGGGTCAATTTGGCAAAGCATTTTAAGGATGGGCATAAAATCTTTGATTTCAGTGGAATTCAAGCTGAATTGTACTCTAAATTTCTTAACGCGCTTGTAATTTGGTTAATACCCATTTTGCAGCCAGCAAAATAATACCTGCCATTTAGCCTAACTCACAGAGTTTGTCAAGAGCAAAGATAATTTGTCTCCTGTGTCTTTCTACCATTGCTAGGCTATTTCTCTAGAATAAAAGAAAAAGCTGTTGAAGGGGAAAAAATATCCGCTACATCCTAACTGTCAAACACCACTAGCTATTCAGTCTGTATGTCTGGTAACTGTTGAAAAAATGAGACAGTGCTGTTCTCTTTCCAGTACTGTCAGAGCAGAATAGGGAAATGAAGGCTATCCCAGGCTTCAGGCTGACAGGGAGATGGGAGAGAATTTCAGTGCACTCCTCTGCTGCAGGCTTCCTATTTGGCCTCAGGTAAATCAGTGTTCCAGCTGTAAAATAAGGAGAAATCTAACTTCCCTTTCCTTGAGGTGTTGTGAAAAGATATATTACGTATCAGGTGCTCACGAACGAGGAGGATACCAGTGATCTAAAAGGTTTCAAAAATACAGTCAGTATGATGCCTTGTAGAAACTTAATACTGGGTCATAATTTAACCTATCTGAAAACATTCCTAAAACTCTTTATTGGTTAGATGTTTAAGGGAAAGAATATGTTAAAACTTGAAAGAAGAGTAGTTAAATTTTCATTGTTGGTTAAGCCACTGAAGAACAGTAAATGACTTTATGTCACCAATACAATGTTATCAGACTGGTCAAAACCACTGATCCTGATCAAGCTTTTTAGCAGACTAAAGACTTAAATTGCCCAATTATAAAAGAACATTTTCTGAAACACAGTCCTTTAAATTTGTCTCAAATTGGTGATTCAAAACCAGTTAGTTCAAGTCATTAATTCATCTTGAAAATCTTGGTCTTTAGTTTAGAATGGATCACTGTATTTTGATGAAACCATTGCATTCAAAAAGCCCTTTATAAACTCTTGTTCAGAAGTGTGGAACTTGATCGTTAATGTAAGCAATTTCTACAGCATAAGTCATGGGGATCGGTTTCAGCTTAGACACGAATTCTGGTACAGTTAAAGATCTGAAAAATGAGTACAGAACAGAAGGGCTGGCTCCATGTTAACCTTGTGCAGTTAAATCAATACTGTAATACAGACCCTGGAGCTGAGACAGCATCACCCTTCCTGATCACCCCTACTTACTTCACGCTGCCTTGCATTGTGTAAATGCTTCCTTTACCATTACAGGAAAGGACTTTAAAATAGAAATGAGGTGCAGTGGTTACCTTGGTGCTGGTTTTTGGGAAGTGAGGATGTTACAGGCATTAAAGAAAAATCTGATCCTTTCTTTCTATGCATCGCATGAGAGAGAGACATTGCATTAGCTATGCAAGCTCTATTCTGACACTGCACTGGTAAAACTCTCAATTTTGCAATCTCCTGGCAAGTTTAAAAACACAAAAGTAGGACCAGGTCTGCATACTTGAGGCAGAATGCAATAGGCTGCCTTCTGGCTGTGGGATCCCGGAATCCTGCCAGCGAAGCTGTACAAAACATTCTGTGGTTGGTTTATTGTGGTTCAGTGACTGATCAAGTAGAATCATCAGGTAGACTCAAAATAATTCTTTTTTTTCTAGCTCAAACTAGTAATTTCCAAAAAAACCCAAACACACCCCACCCCTCCAAAAAAAACCCAACAAACCAAAAACCTGCATTTCATTTTCACTTACTTTCCATTTTTGCAAGTCATGTTTCTCTAATGAGTATCTAAATTAGCCCATTTGTTACTGTTTAGAAAATATATTAAAAAAAAACCCAACACATTCTAATACTTCAGGAGGTTTTTTCTTACCCATCATTGTTATTTTCCTAAATCCTTCCTAATTTTGTCATAAAATTTTGAATAATTGGGAGAGGGGAAGATTTCTCTGTAAAAGAGTTTTTATTAAATAAATCATCCATCATAAAGCTGTGCCTAGCTCTATTCAATGGTCTTTTTAAAATGTGTGTGTGCTCATAATCAGCTTAACATCACTGTTAAGCAAAAATCACTGTCAAAACTGATTCCATTACTGGTAGTCTTGCTGAGCAGCTCAAAGACTAAATGGACTGTGGGGCTAATTAGACATCTGGAATGAGCTCATTTCTCATCTGTAAAGCTTGGCTCATTGGAAGGAGACTGAGGAGGATGAAGGATGTTGAAGAGCTTTTTTTTTTTTTTTTTGTCATATAAGCCTACTGTGTTATTTTCTGCTGCTTTTCATTAAAGCACAGAAATGTATTGCATGGAAATCTGATGGCTTTAATTGTCATAATGAAACTATAACAAGATGATCCATGATTTTAAAGTTTTAAATCAAAACTCTCAGAACTATGGAACTCATTATACTTATTTCCAATTTGCCTAGTCAGAATTATTTTTCTAAAGGTAACTAAAGGTTAATATAATGTAATCAAATATTTTAAAATATTATTAAAGAAATAGTATTGATCTACTAAACCAGTATCAATAACAATTAAAAAGCCATATTTTAAATCACTGTAACTTTAGAAGAAAACAAAAATAATTAACTTCAGTAGATCTCGCTTTATTTATTTATTTTAGTGTTGCTTTTGAGAGTTCTACCCATGGGCATCTTTGATAAGGATTTAGGATTCTAAAATTAAGTTTCTATTTTTGCCCAGATGTATCATTCTCTCTTCTGTCTTTAATCTTATTAAAGAAAATTTGTCTGTTATTATAAGGATTAGTTTATTAAAACTCTTAATCTCTCTGCTTACACATTCACTTCTGCTGCTTGAACTGATACACTCCAGTAATTCAATGCTGAATTCAAATCTATCTTTCTACATAGCTGCCAAAGTGGTTGTTTCTGTTAGACACAAATCTCTTATTTGCAATATATTCTGATTTTTCAAGCAACATTCTTGTGTCTTACAACCTTTTTTTTAAATTCTTGTGGTGATTAATAGTCCCCACTTGAGAAATTTTCAATGGCTTCTAGGCAACTGTCATCCATGTTGCTTCATCAATTCTAAAAATGTATCTGAAAGTTCACCAAAATTATTTAAGTTATGTGGCTTCTTCATGGTCTTTTCTCAGCATGCAGCAGAAACATAAAATATTTAAGATGATATCAGAAGTGTCAAATGTTGTCTATACTAACGCTCGTCTATCACAAGAGTTTCATAATCGTAAGACAAACCTCAGAAAAAGGTGAGATTATCTGGAAAAAAAACAGGTTGTAAAACAAATTTTAGATGCTTTATATTTACTCTCTGGTTTCTGAGCTTTTAGATATGTACTTCAGATATATTTTGTACCCTTTCCTTTGCAACCACTTGAACAGAAATTCCTAAAAGAAAATACAAACTGAGATTTTCTTAATAATAAACTTCTAGAAACTAGAGGTTTAACAAAGGTTAAGATTGTGAGGGAGAGTTGATAATTGTGCCTTAGGCTCTCCCCAGTTAATATGGAAAGCAACTGTTACGGCCAAAATCTGACTATAACCCTTTAGACTGGAGACTTGAGAGGTAACTGATTTAGGTCATTATGATGCTTATTAATTAACACACCACAAAGAAACTACTCATTCCTTAATTATCCAAAAAACACACCTATGTTAGTAGGAATATTAAGTCACAATTGCGTTGCTACACAGAACCCTTGCAAGTCACACATAAAGCCTATACTTTTGCCTTCTCAATTTAGTATTAAGGTGCAAATCTGTTCCTGCTTACTCTGTCCTGTCATGACAAGTCTTTTGGGCCTACACTTGATGGGGAGCCCAGTGGGTTGTCTGGGGAGGTTCTCCCCAGCATCCCATGGGACTTGGGTGTGCAGGTCATCCTCATCACCACCAGAGTCATCTGTTCTCCCCCTGTCAGAAGATACCCCCCTTCTCTATTATTTACTCAAGCCTACAACTTATTCTTTTTTTTTATCTTTTTTTTCACCACCCTACCTACCATCCTGCTCCTGTGTTTTCCTCGTTGGTCCCAGTTCTGTTACATGCACGTTTAAACACAGCGTTTCCAACACCTTTACTTAGGCAAATTCAGCCCGTTCTGGTATTACTGATGCAATTACCCAGGTACAAGTGGCCTTGCATCCCAAAACTGTCTCCCAATTACTCTGTTCATGCTGGTTAGACTTAATTGACCTGTTCTGCTCTTTAGACATTGTAATTCTACTTTAGCCTTGACTTCCATATATAACTTTAATGAAACACATGCAGTTTCTTATATTACACACTTACATTTTGTATACTAGAGAACTAAATAATGTTTTTGTGCTCACACAGAATCTTTGCCATTGAATAATTTGCATGGTCCTCCTCGTTCCAATCAGATGCCTTAGTTGATTGTGGGACCTACTGTTTCAGCATTATCTCTTGTTTGCAGTAATTTTATCACATTATTTAACACAAAGTGCAATGAGTCTCATCAGTCATCTGTTTGTCTTCCTTCAGCACAAAGAGCAGGTTTGAGAGTGAAAGGACTCACGTGGTAGCACTGTCAGAAATGGTGCTGTTCTCTGGAAGATGACGTGAAGATGGTGTTACCTGTGTGCAAAGTCTTGTTTGAGTCTCTGCCCGTTGCCAACCGTTAGCCAAAAAAGAATGATACTGTTCAAAGTCATTGTGGAGTGGGGGGAAGGTCATGTTTGCTCCATACAGTTGTGAGAATAAAGATTAATGACTGTGGTTGCTTGCTGGCACATGGCCACTGAAATTCCTGCAACACATGCATGTGGTGTAAGGCAAATCATGTACGGTACAGGAGGGTCACCTGTGTCCCTCTCCTCCTGCCTCTTCTTGGGACATAACTCTTGCACTCCCGGTGTCTGTCTTCAGAGATGGCTCCAAAGCTGATGCAGGAGGCAGCAAAATTCATCACACTGGTTGGTGTGTTCAAGAGCCCCTCTTAGTCTGAGCTTACTTGCAGTGTAAAACACAGCAAGACCTGCTGGTTTTGTTTCCATAGTAGCCTGGGGGCAAGGATGCTCCAAAGCCTTCCTTGTTAAGAATTGTTAAAAAATCTTTGGGTTTTCTTAAAGAAGGAAAGAAAAGAAAAAAACCCTATGAGATTTGCTCCTCGCTTATTGAGACTCAACATAGATTCTTTGAAGTCGGGAGGGTTGAACCATAGTTTTTAGCAGCATTATAACTACCTTAAATTCTGGCTTTTGCTAAATACTTAGGCCACCTGTGTCTTACACCCTGGGAATGTCTCTCTTTTTAATTTGCTTTTGTTATAAGAAGTATTTCTCCATGCCTTAAGAAGCAGATGTTGTGGAAACATAAAATGTTTTTCTGGTGGTGGTCCCAATGAGTCTGCTCCAAACTATAAGCACTTTTTCAATACCTGGTTTTGGATTATTTATTCAGTTACATTCAACTTATATAGGTACATTGAATATGAGGCATTCATTAGTTCTCTAAAAATCGCATTTGTCATCCAGACTTCTTAGTTCATAACAAATGCTGCAAGCTGTATTGAAATAGATACATAGAAAGTAGTAGTTTCCTTTGAAATACTGTCTTTGTGGAAATTATGGATTTTTCTTATCAAAAGCAAAAGATTCTGGAGTGAATTTAATCATGTAGAATTGTATATAAGAAATAAAGTGCTAAATATGCCTAATTCATTGCAGAAGCTGTATTTATTACTTTCTATTTCTTCTGAAAAAAGCTAATGAGGAGAGCAGCACAAAGTGGACACACTGAGCAACAGGACTTGACTTTTTGTCTTTGATGGTGCTGGAAGTGTATGCTTTCATTTCACCATGAATAAATAAAAGATATTCTCACTGTCTCCATTTTGAGAAGGTCCCATAAAACACTTGTGGCTCAGGGCACTTACAAGGATATGACTGTAGTTTGAATGTATTTTATACCACAAAAAGAAGGCTCCTTGCACTTAGGGAAGTAGTGCTAGGGAAATAGGCTAGGCTTTGCTTTCAGATGCAGCAAAATATCATGGCTAGTACCAAATCTGTGTTACGACTTAACATATTAATACTGACTCTAGTTCAGCGAGTCTGGCAAAGCGCCATAGAACTACAAATCATGTGTAGCTTGTAACCTGTACTTGTGGCTCAGCAGCCAGATATAAACTCCATGACAACACAATGCAAAAATCCTAAAAGAATAAGCAAGTTACTGAATGGACTATCATCAAAAAACCTGATATTCAAGGCCATCAGCTCTGAAATGCATTTCAGTCACCTCTGCTTCTCTCATTTAATCTCTCCAGAGACTCCCAGCTGTATTTTAAAACCATTGTACGTGTATGTAGACACTTTTAGCCATTCTAAGACTAAGTTTTATTCAAATTTTGTGATTCTCAGCTCTGCTACAGCATTTTTCAAATGAGGAAGTGCAGAAAGAGGCTTACTTTTGTATCTATGTTTAATGACTACCAGTTACATTTAAAAGCTACCTAAAAGAGTGAGAATGAATAAAACAACTATAAACCCTTTATTTTAGTTACACTGTAGCTGCAATGACTCTTAGCTCGTAGTATTTTCTTGACACCTTTCACATTATTTCATTTGATGTGACATGTTTCATTTGCTACAGTAATGAAAAATAGCCAGCTGTATATTATTGTTGATAAGGGTGCTTGTAGTCGTCTTATTAAACTGGACTAATAGAGAATACATGGCAGAAAATTGACCATCATAATTCCATCATCCTTTAGTTGCCTTGAACTTCAGTTTCTTTACTTTATTCCTCATAAGTAATGTGTAAAAGTTGATCTTAAAGAGTGTAGTGGTCATTACAAAAACTCTGTGTATTTCTTACAAATAATGCACACTCAACCAGTTTGTTAATTTTTTTCAAATCCTGTTTGTAACCAAAGTTCCATTTACACTTAATCATGTGAATAAAAAGGTATTTATCCCCTTGCTTTGTGTAATAAATGCATCACATTAAATGGAATATAATATAATGAAAATCCTTGTTAAAATTAAGAAATATTGTAAGAGTTATTAAAACATGGTAAAATGGAGTAGATAGATCTCTATGTGAAAAAAATGCATGGTCAAACAGTAACATTAAGAAAGTTTACAACAGTGTTCTAAAGATCTGTGGCTATTTTACAGTGGTAGATATTTTTTTACTTTCTCCTTCTAAACAAATTCATGATAGTTTAGTCAGGATGACCTTCTTTGCATGAAAGAAAGAAAAGAAAAATAAACTTGTTCATAAGAAAATATATGGCCCATGGTTCTTTTTGAAAAAGAAAACATCATCCTGAACTGAGCAGTTTTTGCTGGAATTCTGAATTGTTTTAACTGAATTTGGATCTCACCACGATTCTGCCTACTCACTATAGAAGTCTGTGGTATTCATCTTCTTAATCATGCATTTCTCATTGTGTGTTTTGAAAGTGGATTTGAAGATCTTCATACTACAGGAGAGATTTCCTGCCCTACTTTGCTTATGGGGCAAAGGAGAATTCTTTTTAGAAACAGAGGAATGATAGAGACACATTTAACATAGCAAAGCTAAAGGGCTGAGGTTGGGCTGAGCTGCTACTGAGAATTTAACAGGAGGTAGCTGGAAGGTTTAACCACCGCAGGTGTAGTTTTATGTGTCTTAAAACTCGTACAGTCGTCTCTGAGCATAAAATACTAATATTATGAGCTTGTATCATTTTGTATCTGCGTTGCTCAGTTAGCACTAGTACATGGTAAGTCAGCACCCTAAGAGGTGGAATCTGGCTTGGTCATTTGACTTGGGTTACTTGCGGTTTTCATTAAAAGAAGGGAAAAGGTACTTGCCCAAGAGAGTCAAATTCATTGCAGATATGAACAGTGAAAACTCTATTGAGGTCATTTGGCTTAGTTACAACATAAAATAACATAGCCTCCAGTGCTTAGAAAATTTCTGATCTGTGTCTAAACAACTTTACATCCCTACTTAGAATAAAGAATATACAAACAATATGTTCTCTCTTGCTTTCCATTTTTATTAGGCTGGAAAATCTTACTGGGGCCATATGGCATGTGCAGTTAGGCATCCCTCTGTTGACTTGAGAATGAACAACTGTTACTCTTATGGTCTGTTATGGTGTAAAACAAAACTATCAAAGTCCATAAAGGGGTAGGAGATACCTTTTCCTAAACCAGGATGTCAAAATTATGCCAAACTGGAAATCTATGAAAATTGTTCTGTATTTCTTAGGGTTTTTTCTCTCTGCAAAGGTACCTGTTTGAAAAGAGAGAGAAGCATTTCTTCTTTTTATTCAATGCCTGGCAAAGGCCATCACAAAGAGCGAATTAAACATCTAAAGATGGTGAGAGTCCAAGGTATAATCTGGCTGTGTGCAAAAGGCTAGTCTGAGGCCCAGGTGTCAAGAGCGCAACAAGTGGTGCCAATATTTTCTGCTCGCACTCCACACTGTTCTTCATGAGAACCATATTCTATACACTTCAGGCAGTTGAGTAAACACCAATATTTTTTCATTACCATTTTAAATGTATTTTCTTCTAATTTTACAATATAAAAGACAAGTGAAAAAGAACCCATCACTTTAAGTTTATGATCAGTGAATATTTTGGACAAAAAAGAGCTCACGGTCAAACAAGTCGAGTGTTACTGAAAAATAATTAGTGTGCTTTGCCCTCAGAGGCATTGTTTTTAAATCTTATCCAGTTTACCCTTCCCTTGGCATTCTGCTGCTGACATCAAATGGACATTTTGCAGTTAGTTACCTAGGCTGTGTCATATATGTATGTGTCCCAGAGGAAGCTAATAATATAAAAGCAGCTTAGCAAAACCAGCAATTTATAATGTGTTTCCAAATACCTGCTGGCTTTTGCAATAAAATTCCTATGGCAATTAGCCACAGCTTCCAGAACTCTGCAAAGCCTGCTTCTGGTTTGGATGGTGAAGTGGGTGGCTAGCTCTTTTTTGTCACTGATGTAAAATTGAAGCACACCTGCAACAAGACTTTAAAAATTATTTTAAAAGCAGGGGTTTTATTATGTTATAACATTTGTATATATTCACTACCACTTTAAAAACTTTAGATTCAAGCTTCATTTAATGTGTGTTGAAATCAGTGATGCTGGGCTGATAGAGACAGATGCTGTGCATCTGATCTATAATTACCAGTCGTGAGTTTGATAAGAAAACTTTTCTATCTGTTTTAGAGGCAGAAAGTTTAAGTGGAAAATTTTGACAGTAGCCTCTGGTATTGAATGAATCAGCCACAGATTTATGGTGCTGTCCTAGGAGGGCTGTAGCTCCTTCCTTAACTTTCCCAATTCAGTGTGCTCACTTCGTGTCCTGAGTTGCTGACATGTCTAGTGTAGCATTGCTTCTCCTGTTGCTTCAAACCCTGCAACAGCGGCAGGGTGCTCAGCTACGGGCAGCCAAGCCAAGGTTTTCCAGCTGAGTGTTTATGATTCCATGCCACCATACCTGTGTTGTGCCACCCTTAGGAAGAAAAGATTGTTGATCACCCTAGCTCCTTTTCTTTTTCTCTTTTCCCTTGTAATTTTCTCCAAGGAAATGACATCATGTTTATTTTAATTCAGAATGGCCAGACGTCTGCTGGCCAAGAAATGGATTCAAGGTGGGATTTCACAAGACAGCTGAGCTGTGCTCTGATGCTGAGAGCAGCCCGTTCAACTCACTGAATCAGTAGAAAACTAATTTAAGAAAACAAGGGATTGGTTTTCTTTCAGGTGAATAAATTTCAGATATTTGTCAGGGAATTGCAAAGGAGAGAGAATGGCCATACACCTGTGAGCACTGACCCTTTAAGGAACAATGCCTCATTTAGCTGGTCAGCTGGAAATCTCCTTCTTGAGTTTTAAAGATTGGAGTTAAATCCGTCCAAATCCCTTGAAAGACGTCGAAGAGGAGACTGGCTATAAAAGTCAACATGCCCCACTGACACAGGTGTGCTTTCTCATGAGACCTGTCTAATGATCTACTCTCTAATAGTAGGAAGTCGAGGCATGGTAAGATATGACAGCAAACCAGTTTTATAAGGGGTATAAAAAGAGAGACATTTCTGATTTATTAAGTTCATTAAAAATTTCAAATTTGCAGCTGTCTTGTATAAATAAGTGCAACTGTGTTGCCTACTCTGGAGTTACATGGATGTGTGCTTTCGTTTGAATTTTATCTTGACTTGCCTTGACTGAAGTGCAACTTCATAGTAAGTCAATAGCAGGAGGGCATTCCTTATATAACAGTGTGACAAATCTGTGCTGGAGCACCCTGGATCCCTCCAGAGGATCTGTAAAGTGAGAGCACTATTCCAACTGCATGGGCCAGTTAAAGATCTGGTATCACAGTTGGCTGAAAGCAGAAGTTTCTTCCAGTAGAAGGTGGTGACCATGAAAACAATTCAACTTGTAGCAAGATAGTGAGATGCATGTTTGGACTCCAGGTCTCCTCCAGAAGTAGCTCATGGCACTTAGTGAAGCAGACAGTTCTGGAAAAAGCTTTCATTTGTTATTCCTGATAATTTATACTCACACTTATGTGAGCTCTGACAAGTGAGTAATGGGAGCAGACAGATTGATAGTGCTCCAAACAAGGTAGTTGGGTCAATCTGGACCCTCAGCTTAGTAAAATATCGACCATCATGTTTTCAACATCACAGGAGGAGACAATGTAAGCAATGGCTTGACAATGACTGGGGCTAGAACACATGAGTTTCTGTTCCTTACTTCATGCCAATCACCTTGACTTGTCCTGTGCAGTGGATCATGAATATTCATGTATGTACAGTCCTGTTTGAGGGAGAACCAGGTCCATGGTACTCAAACTGCTATTGCAGAATGAGATGGCTAATGGTATTAAAACAACAGTCATGATCAAACGGACTATGACAGTCATAAATTAGTGGATGTCTGTGACCTTTCTGCAGAGATACAAAACATCTCTGTGCCCTTTGCAGTTGAATTCTGTAGATGCTTCAAGGGCATCTTGACAACTACTTTTTGCTCTGACTTTATGCAATGCCAAGCATAACAGGGTACTGATGCTGCCTGTTTCTGGATCAGTCACTACAAATAGCACAGTAATAAATCTCTTTAAATATATTGGTCTAAATTATCTCCTGACCTTCAGCTGTGTCCTATCAGCATCAGACTACAAATCTTCACAGTACGGCTTTTTCACTGTTTACATTAATATCCAAGATGTGCAAAGAGGCGGAAGGAGGTGCAGATGTAATAGAAGAGTAATGAAAGACAAAGACAGGGTTCTAGTATTATATGTTGCCTTTGAAGTAATCCTAATGAGTCTTGAATCTAATGCGACAGAGAAGGGGGAAACAGTAAACCAGTGTTAAACAAATAAACAATTGGAATAGGAACAAAGGAAAGAATTTTGAAGACTGAGATTTTGGATGCCATCACATTAATATCTGTAGGTACTTAAAACTTAAGCCTACTTTGTAGGTACTTAAACCTTTTAAACTTTCCTATGATAGTCTCCTTTGTTAATTAAGGTAATTACAAATAGAAATACAGGCAAGATTATGTAAGCCAGACTTTGATTACTGTATTATGTTCAGAAATGGTTGATCTTCTTGAGGGGAATACTAGCCACAGAGGAATATTTTCCATAATTGCATATGAACCAAACAAAGCTAGAAAAAGGAATCCATATTTTTTTATTATTGCATTCATGCATGGAAACTGTGAGGCATCTTCCACTAACTGAAACACAGGAAAAAGAAATAACTCCAGAATGATGAAGAGTTACTCTGATTTTTATTAGTCTGTGACTTAAGACAATGGCTGACATCAGTGTTTATTTTCTTTTAAGTCAAGATGTTTTGCGAAATTTTGGTGGGCCACAACTAATAACATCATACAGGAACTCTATAACTAACCTCAGCATTTATTTCTCTGGCTGTAACGCTGTACTATGCTGGCTTCCTCTTGGCATTTGTGTAAGCGCTTTTGCGCTCATTAAAATCTTGGTCATGTGCCGTCAGTATTTCAGTAAGTACCTCCCACAAAAACATTCCTGTATACCGTATACAAAATGCTGCATCCTTCTGGTGCACAGAAAAGGAGGGGGGATGGGAGGAAAGGAAATTTGGAATTTTATGTTCCTTTTCTAAAAAGGAGGAAAAAAATTATGATTGTGTGGTATAGGTAGGTTTAGGGAAATAGCGTGGCTTTTGGTGGTGTATTTTGTCAACATTTGTAAGACTACAGTCCTGAAAGTATAACACGTGGTTACATAAAACCAGGAGAATACAGGCAAATGTGGGTATATAACTAAGATATTTTAATAGGTACAGTGAAAACTATTATTACTGCACATAATGAAGGGCCAGAGCATCCTTAGCTTATGCACATTTTTTAATTAGTCCTTTCTGCCTTAATGAGAAAAAGGGAGCAGTAGAACCACTATTCTAATTTAATAGGTATCCCTGAGGACAAAAATAATTGGACTTGAGGGGAAAAAAATGTATGCAAAAACCAATACCTTATTGGGAGGCTTGTAGGTGGGATCGGGTTCAAGATTTCTCATCCCATTAACTAGCTTGGGATGCTGTTTTCCTATACTCAGTGATATCAGTTTTGAAAGAACCAGTCTGCTAGAAAGAGCTCATATGAAATTATACACTTACAAGAAAGCTGTTCACTTTGGGAATGATCCGATTATATAGTGAAATATGAAATAATATTTCAGTTAATAAAAAATGGTCAAAATTCTCATTGCTGCCCATTCTGGAGATGCACCCTGACATTACCTAGAGAAGATTCTTGGATTATTTAAATGTCTTCTCTCAAGATAGACTTGCTGATTGTGTGTTGCACAGTCTTGGGTCTTACTTGCAGTTGGGTATTACACAGAGAGACAGAGGGACTCCTCTATCAATGTCTTTGTCTGCTAAAGTTATTTCCTAACTTTTATTTTTATTGGCCGTATGTACATTGGCAAGGATGAAATAAAAGAATTACAGCACTCAGGATTTCTACAAAAACATCCTGTCTCAGAGGTCCACTGGTAAGTGAATAAAAACATCTCTTACGTAGCTAATCTTATAACTCATCACACTTCATGGCCTACAGTTGCAATCCAAACTAGCTCCTCTCTCCTAAAGGTCCATCTACACCTGCACAGGGTATGGGGGTATCACCAACCCCTCATATGAGTTCACCACTGGTCAGGTGGAGTTTTCTTTCCCCATGTGCAGTGAAATGCACAGATAACACATGGCAGAGGATGCCCACCGTTTGGTTAGGCGATGGCTTTATGTGTCTGGTTACATGACAGAAAAAATACTCACTGTATACAGCCTGCAAATGCTTCCTGCGAAGAACCTGTGAACCTTGCTGCAGCCAAAAGACCAGTATTTCTTAACACACTGCTTAATGGTAAGGCAGATAACTTTAAAGGCAGCAGTTCCTAATGCATAAGGCCTGAACTAGGGTTTGGAAAAATCTTGGATATATATGTTGGGTGACCGTGAAAAAAAGGGTTTTTACCTTCACTTTGCTTCTTGTGCTTTTTCTCACTTTCCATTACTGGAGATTGCTGTACAATGGACCTTCAGTGTCAAACAAGCCATTGATGTAGTACCAATAAATAACAATAATAATCATCCAAGTAATAATAACCTCTCTTTTTCCCTTCCTCTCCAGACATACTTTAGAGTAGACAAAAATAAACTGTGAAGAGGGCTTAAAATGTGTTGATTGGCTGTTAATATCTTGTAGCTGTTTTAATTACTGTATCTTCCACATCCTGTATTTTGTTTTATTTTCCTTTTTGGTAAAGTAACATGACACGAGTTTCAGTAGGAGTGCAACAGTCCCACATAAGCTCCATCAACATTGTTCCTAGACTCTAATACACCAAGCTTCTGTGCCAGCAGTGCTTACCTTTATGCAACCCAATCTCCAAAGTAAAATCCTACCTGTAAAAAGTCTTTCAAAAGGACAAAAGCCGTGTGAGGTTAAAGGCACTGTTAAAAACAGGAGACTGACCTTAACTACTGTGCTACTGATAAATTTCTTGGCTTAATTCATTAAAAAATGTATGAAATAGCAAGAAACCAGAAACCTGTAAGAAGGTGTCTTTTGTCTAGGGTCAAAAATCATCTTTCGTCTTTGGCTTCCGTCTATCAACAGGCAGGATTATCATGTTTCTGTGTTTTCTTTTGATTTTTGTCTGCATATGTTCTTCTCTCCTGCCTTCAAAGTTATGTGTGGGCAGATTTTTTGACTGGGACAGCCTGTGTCCAGGAGTCTGCTCCTGATCAAAGAGCCAAACGAAGGGCCGGGCTCAGCCACTGTGGCACTGACAGGAGAACATCGCAGGCAGCTCACGAGGGGACTAGCAAGGGGTAAAGACAGGGTTTGTAAAAATCCAGCAAGGACCTACCACCCAATGGGGTGGTAGGCATGGGGTAGCCTAGACCTGGAGAGAAGCTCACAAAGGTGCTTTGCAGGTGGTAGAAAGCCTGGGGAGCTGAGGCTCTTGGACATGGGGATCCTTCACTAGGAGGAGCTATGGGGGGAAGGAGAAGGTGCAGAGGGTTGGGGGCCAGAGAAAATGGGGGTTTCAGAAAATACCAGGACCCAGACAAATGGACAAGGGAGGACAGCTGAGATGTGAGGCGAGGTGGGGTGGGAGTCCATGCTCAATGGCTGCCAGCAAGGTCAAGGGGAGGAGGAGAGGGGCAAGAGGTTGTGAAGGGATGAGCAAGCCTGGGAAGGCAGGCCGGCAGCATGAGACCCAAGGGGTCTGTGCAACCAAGGCACCGGTGTGAACTCTGCTAACCAGCACCTGCGGTGGGAAACGTGCACCAGACAGCTCCTGCATGAGTCTGCACAGCTCACTCTCATTCTCCACATCTCAGCTGCACCATCGCTTTTGCTTTATGGAGCAATATAGGCCTTTTGTAGGCAAATAAAAAACGAGGAAAGGGCAAGTTCCATTTAGTTTTTCTACAGGAGTTTGCTATGTTTGGTACCCTGACATGCGGGGTATATGGACTGCCACTGCAGTCATCTTGCTGTCTGGAGGCCTCCAGGTAAAGAGGCGTGTTTGTACATATGAAAATGGAGCTTCTGACCCAAACCCTTTAATGATGCTTGCAGGCATATGGAGCCAATTCAGATTTCCATTTCTATGAGATAATCCCCTGGCACTAACAACTCAGGTCTGTGATTTATTCAGCAAAATGTCCCAACTCCTTCTTGCTTTGTGATGTCTTGCTGTGGCTTCAGGGCTTTGGGATTCCATTTTTTTTTTTAGATTTGATAATCCTAGTTAACCCTCCTGCAAATGGGACCCCAGGGAGAGCTTTTCAGTTACACACAATTAGTTTTATAAGCAGCATTATTAAACCATCCATTAGCTGTTTTTTTAGAAACTCCTTTCTAATAGCAATAGATGCTTTTGTATGAAGAATAGAGGATGGCATTATATGAAACGGTTTCAGACTCCAACAATAACGTTTCCTATTTATGAGTAGAATTAAGAAATGACCTTTCTCATCTGAGACTTTGTTTAAAATCTGCCACTCCTTTCCGCTCTCATTTTTTTCCCTTTTGTGTTTTTCCCTCGGGTGCATGAAGTAGGGCTATGGTGGATCCTGAGATAGAAGAGAGTCCATGGGCAGGGCCAGCCCTGAGGAGTCTGGGTGGGTTGTTGTCTCCTTGCCTAAAGTTTAGGATCGTGCTCCCCCATCAGCGACCCCACTGCCAGCGGCAGACGGCTGGAGGATCACGGCTCCGTCCAACCAGCTGCTCTTGGCACTTCAGGCCACGGGCCAGGAGAGGGGCCATGGTTGTTGCTGAACAAATTGACAAGTTATCGCCGTGACTGAGGCAGAAGGGAGATGGGGTGCTAGAAAGGAGCCTCCTGGGATGTGTGAGGACTGTGCCAGTCCCGTGTTTATAAGAGCAGTGGGAAAGTCAGGGTGAGAGCGGGCGCCTGCCTGCTCCAGCCCCACAGCCTCCAGGGCAGTGTGAGAAACAGAGCGAGCGCGGGATAATATTTCTCTCTGCTGCATTTTCAGTATCCAACTCCGTGTTATACAAAGCTGGTGGCTGTACACAAACGACCACATCCACAAGGCACTTTTTTCCATAAATTTGACTAATTGCCTTTTGCACCCATTTATGCTTTTGTCTTCAACGATTTCCCGTAACAACACATTCCCCAGTTCCTCACTGTGTGAAAAGGTACTTTTGGTTATTTTTAAACCCATTCCCTGATAACTTCATTGTTATGTGACATACTGAGCAGTCATTGCTTATTCACTTCCTCCCTGTCACTCCTGATTCCCTTTATTCTCGGGGTACTGTATTTGACAAGGCTATGTTTTAGATCTTGTTCTGAATTTACCACAAACGTAATGTTTAAAGCTCTGAAGTTGTGGAGTGGAGCTGAATGCACTTCGTCTTTGTCTGCTCTCTTGGGACTATTGTGCTGCTATCCCTATTCCTGGCAGGCCAGTTAATTTACATTTTAAAACCTGGGATTTAGAATGGATATGTAAATGGACCTTCCAGTTGGTATAGTAGTTCCTGCCACTTAGTTTTAAATTAAAGTCTTGATCATAAATTTAGGATTGAAGATATAGGCTGTTATTCTGGCCCATTTGTACTGAAAGGATCATAAGTAACAATTTGATTTGAGAAAACTAAAATAAATGTTCAATTAAAGCAAATCATCAGTATTATTTATTTCTACGGAAGGTTCAGAAGGTTGTGTTCATTTTGACTGACCTTTTCAAACAAAGATTCACCTTTTCAAATTTACTTTCATGATTCTTCAACAAAAAAAGCAAAAATTTGAGAGCATAGTCTTGTGAGGAGGCCTGGCTTCCCCACCAAGCTCCACAGACAACCCTCTTCTCAATAGTGAGTTCATTCTGTTTCAGGAAGCAATATAAGCAAATGACTTGCTTATGAGCGTGCTAAAAGGAGTGTGCATTCATCTAACACACAGTATTTTTAAAAGAAGAAAAATGTGCTTAAAGGCATTGCTCATTTCCCTGGTATTAACAGAATCACGATCTTTTACCCCATGGTCGTTTTCCTCTTTGTCTTACAAAAGCAAAATAAAATCCATGCAAGATTCCAGTGGGCAATATCATTTTCCTGTGTTTATTTTGTTTAAAAATATATACTGTAAGTTAAAAAAAATAGATAATATATATATACACATTGGCAACAAATATAAAATGGCACTTTCTGTACTAAGAATAATCATGGGTTAAGAACTATATCCCATACTGTGTGTAGACATTTATTGACAGCAGAACTATCAAAAACAATGGTTTTTATCACCCACACTGGACTAACATTTTCTTTACATATCTACAATTGTTCCGGGACTTCTCCAGAGAATTTAATAGACTGGCTGGTGTCTCACACTAATGTGCAGAATACCATTTGCTACATGCTCTTGCAGGGGGAGACGGGGGAACATGGAATCAAACCCCCTTTCTTTCCATTGTGTTGTCTTTCCATGGGCAATTTTCATAACTACGACACAAAACACAACAAAACAGCAAAGCATTGTAGTCCTATTTGGTTCAGCTGCCCATAGGTGAACAAGCTATTAGCTGATGAAGAAGCAGGATCTCTGGGTTTAGCTGTGAACATGGTATTACCATCTGCAGTTCTAAACAATAACCTTTATTATTTAGTAGGTCATTGTTGGCTTAATCACTTACTGAGTCCAGAAGTACCTACCTTACTTAGTAGTAAGTCTTTAGAGTCAACTCAACAACAACAAGATAGATAGAGTTGTTCTTTCGGAGCTGCTTAGTGCTTGCTTTTCACAGAGGTTAGGTTTACAGGAAGAATTTTTGAAAATCAGTGATTTTCACAAAAATAGACTTAAAAGAGACACTTGCCCAACTCTCCCCATTTTTATGGCCTCTGTAGGAAGAACGATGGCTGATGCCTCCTCCCCTTTTCTTCCCTGGATGATTCCATGAAGAATGCCCCTCAACGTGCAACTTGTTTTTGGCATCCGACCTGCTGCCTGGAGACTGGCTTGGGGAGTAGCCTTTTACTTGTATTTTAAAAGAAACGTCCTCTTCCTTCTATAAACCTCTGCTTTCCAAAAAAAATCAAGTGAAACCTAAGAAACTGAATCCTTTCCCAAACCCAACTGGAGGATTGGAACTTATGTGGAAGAATAATTTGCCTTTTCTCTCCTGTCTTGACTGTTATTACTTCAGAAATATGTCACTGCACTGTGCCGTTAAATGGCATGGAGCTGAGATGCCTCTGTACTGTAACAACAGGAATGGCTTCCAACTTCATTAAAAAAACCAGAATTTCTGACAGCTAGATTTTCCTTGCCGCTGCCCGCTGTGGAAGGTGTCTGCCCCATTCAGGTGCAGCCAGACCTGAGGGAACCATCTTTCCAGCTTCCATGGGTAGGTGGAATCATAAAGCAGCTGGTGTGCTCACAAGTTTTCTTTTGCTTGTTTGCTTGAGAAACATACCTATTCAGAGGTTAGAAGGGTGATGAAAGGGTTTTTTCTGCCTACACACACAAAGGGAAATGGAACTGGCTGACACAGCTCTTTTCCCCAGGCTACACAAAGAAATGGGGAAACCTGTAAACAGAGGGTCATTTAAGGCGAGGTCCAGGGGCTGGTATTTTCCCTTGTCTCCTCCCGAGGAGCTATTAATCTCACCCTGCTCCACAGAAACCCAAGAAGGTATGTGTGCAGCCTCATGGGAAAGCTGTTCTCTCTTGACAGGGTGGGAGGAAAGGAGAAAAGGTCAAGAACAGAGTGTGTTTACCAAAGCCATGTGCTCCAAGCTGTGTGCTGCTGCTGAGTGCAGCTGCTTCCACTCTCAGCTGGCATTTTGTGGTTTTGAATACTAGAACACTAAATAAAATATGGGGTTTTAATACCTTTTTTTATATATATATCCAGCGTGGGCTGCTAAAGTAAACAGAATATTGCACGAGTGCACATTTCATTCATATGAGCAGAAGCTTAAAGCAAAAACGGGAGCGCGATTAGCAACCAAAGCCCACAAAGACCCTGGAGTACGGCACAACTACAGGCAGATATAAATTCCCTTTTAAAGAAATACCCTTGGAGGACCAGTTGCATAATTCTGCAACCTAAGGAGAACACTGACTCACTAAGTCAATATTTGCTAAACCTACTGAGCCAAATGCAACTCTTGTTCAAGACAGAAACAACTTTGCTGTTGTTCCACAGCAATGAAAGGACCCGGGCATGAGAAGAACGGGCAGCAGCCTCTGCTCCCTGAGCACTTCTCTTCCTGATTTCCTGATCACTGGCCACCTTCTCCGGGTGGATTGTCCTTTAGCCTTGAAGCCTTTGGGCAGCTTGTCCTTCATATTTGATAGAATCACACAACTAGGAATGGGAGCTTCTGGTAGCTCTTCCCCCTCTTTTGACTAGTAGGAATAAGAACAGGAAAATACAGGACTGAACTAAGATACTATTTTCTTTTTCAGTAGGGCATGCAGTAAACACACTTTTACTGAAGGTAAGAAATTAAAATGTGCAGAAAACAGGTGGAAGCAGAGACCTGTCTTCAGAAGCAGGAGTAAGCTGAGTTTCTTAGCTGTTGTAGCCACATTAACAAAAGAGGAAAAAAAAAGAAAGAAAGGAGAAAAAAAAGAGGGGAAGAAGAAAGTGGCTTAACAGGGCTTTAAGTAAGGGAGCATGACCTGCCAGGATGCATGAAAATCAGCTGGTGGGAGTACATGGTGAAACTGAAAGATTTGCTCCATGATCTGTTCTGGTATTTCAGCTCTTAGGGAGGAAAAATGTATTCCCCTGCAGTTTTAAGCAGGGAGAGGCTGTGTGACCTGTTGCACCACTGCAAAGTCCTGT
Organism: Phaethon lepturus; assembly: GCF_000687285.1. NCBI lineage: Eukaryota > Metazoa > Chordata > Aves > Phaethontiformes > Phaethontidae > Phaethon > Phaethon lepturus. Next base: position 49,054 of record NW_010528298.1, on the reverse strand, counting down.
TCAGGTTTCAGAGTGTCCGCTCTAAGCAGATGCTAAGGTGAAAGCAGCAGCAGCCTGGGAAACCTACAAAAAAATTTCCCTGGGAGCATGCAGTGGTACACTGTAAGTATTATTTTAAAGAATTTATTTCAATTTAATGTCTATTTTTAATATTTATCATTTTAATATTTGAATTTATCATTTTACATTTAAAGAAGCCTATTTTAAAAGGAACCAGTACACACCTTTTCCTTACCCAGCAGGGAAAAGAGAAAGACGATAGATACTTCCTCCCCTTTTGGGGCTTCACTACCTGCAAGCAGGAAGGAACAGCTGGTCCCTGCACAGAAGTACAGGTAACAAGAGAATGTTATTTTATATTTTCTCTGCAGCACTTTTTAAAACTGCATGGGACAAGACATAAAATAGGTGCTAGCACCTGAAACAACAGGGAGCTCTGATAATCTGACTTCTTTCTCTCCACCTCCCCTTGATCAGGAAAACCAGTGATTGATCTGTGGGCTGAATTCCTCATTCTGTTGCAAATCAGGAGCGAGTCCACTGAAGCCAGACAATTTGCACGCATGTTAATTCGGTCATGCCCTCATGCTCCAGGGTCTTTTGGTGAGTGAGCTTTCCCATTACCGGAGCAAGTGCTCTTTCCTCAGCCTCCTTCCTGAGCCATGCATGCTCTGGGAAAGCTTAATGAAAGTAGAAAAGAAGCAGGTTAGATGAAAGGAGGTGGGAAGGAAAATGTTTAAATGTACTGTTTTGTTTTAGAATCACATAACCTCCCTTTTTAGTAGAGATCAACTGAGACAACAGTGGAAGCACAGGTTCTGGACCGAAACGCTACTACTTTGTGGTACTCCTGAAAGAATCTGGCTTTGTCTTGTCAACTGCAAGTGATGGCAGAACGCCAATTTTCTTTTCAACTGGTTGTCATGAGTATTTGCTGACGTTTCTAAATGAATGTTGATTAAAAGTGCTCAAAATGGCTTTAATCTTTTAGATCTACCACTTAACAAAAAATATATTTAGCATCTTATGTTTAAAAAAATTAAAATAAAGTTGGTTAGCCTGTTGCTATTATTCAGCCTGTATTTTCTGTATTTATAATAAGCTACTCTGTAGTTGAAAGATTTTTACTGACAGCATCTAAGCAGGCTTCTTTTTAGAACATATGACTAATGATAATTAAATTCTTCATAAATAAATGCTCAAAAGCACCCCGCTGTTAACTTTTTTTGAGAAAATAATAGCCATCACCCATATTCTTCATACAGTAAGGTAGAAAAAAATGATCAACTGAGGTGTGTATGAACTGTCTACAGCCCTTGTACCTACAAAGATACTCTTCCCTATTTACCTATTTAATAAAGACAAAGTAGGAATAAGCAAATGATCAGAGGGATGGAAAATGTACACCAAGAAGGCTTCCTGAATTTTCCTGAATTTCCACTCAGCAGAATCTAGACAAATGTGCTGGAATTAAAACAAACAAACAAACAAACAAAAAACAACAACAACAAAAAAAAAAACAACCAAACAAGACAAAGACACAAACCAAGTTACATTAACAAACCAATCAAAACCAATCACCTTTGACCATTAAATTGCCCGTCTCTCTTCTAGGCTTCAAAAAAGACACCAGAAGCTGTTTTGGGAGGACTGAGCAGCAGACTCCTATTTTTCCAGGTGCAAATATTTGTTAAATGTCTGTTCTGTGAGAAGATGAGATTAATTTTGTCCCAGTTGAGACAGAAAGGACCCTAAAGATTTTTTCTAGGCTAATCTGCACCCGTTGACTTAGAGTAGAGGGGTTTGGACACCAATTAAAATAACGTATTAAATATTTAGACTTTAATACCTCACTGAAAACAATGTTAACCTAGGTCCCACACGCTGAACTTAGCCATGCATAGTTCTGTTTTTAAAACTGATCTCCACCTAGAAGTCAGTGTAATAAGAAACAGCTCCTTTTAGAAACTACCCGATAGATTTCAAGTCATTTTTGTTGACCTCACTAGTTTAGTCCCCACTCTTCTTATTTACTCAGTAGCCATTAGCAAGCTCTGGCGATCTGTAGCCGAGAACTATGGGGCCAGACCTCACATCAACTCAAGTGAAACACGTCTTGGTAGTCTATTTTTCATCCTCCATTTTGGAGAAAGCACTTGCTCTTAACACCTCCATGCAGTTCACAAGAATCAACGTTCCAGTTAACTCTCGCCAATGTTTTGTTATTGGGTTTTTCATTTTATCCAAAGCTGATTGCAGGTCTTGTAAGACATCCCTGTAACTGTCTCCATAATGGGCACCCCATGTGTAGAGAAAGTCATATGCAGGTTTCCACATCATCTGCAAATAAGGGGAAAAAAATAAAAAGGTTTAGTTACAGAAATTGAACTATCAAGCAAAAAAATAGCTAAATCTTTCCAATGGTAGAAAAGTAATAGAAAAGGAAAAAGAAAATGAGTGTTTGATTCCTAGAGATGCTGAAATGCTTTATCATAAAAGGCATGTTGATAAAAACTCCAGTAACCGTATGTACTTCATTTCTGTGAAACTACTCCAGTAATCTTATGTACTTCATTTTTATGAAACTCTCAAATTCTTAGAGGGGTACATAATGGACAGATAAATTCTTCATTCAGATGATTATCACCAAGTCAAAGTATATCCCTGTCTGAAAATATAACTCAAAACACAGGGGTGGAAGGAAAACACTTTTCCCCTTGGTCATTTTTGCAATGCATACAGCAGTTTTCCTCCAAAAGCAGGGAAGTCAAAAGCTTTTACAATTTTTTTTTTTTTTTTAATTAGGACATGCAATTTAAAAATATGAAAGAAATAAAGGAAATTAAGAGACAGGTTACCAGTGCTCCTTATTTTAAACTACAATATGTTTATTTTCTGGTAAACAAATATGAAGCAGATCCTTAGCAGGTGTAATCTGTCACTAGTGTAGTGACATTAACTAAGCCATGACAACGTGATTTAGATATCAAGCTGGACTTACATCTTTCAAAGTGCTGATGTCCAGAGTAAGTTTGCTAAGTTTACAAACAAAAAGATTGTTTTCCCAGCTGCTGCTTTTCCAAATTTAACTTGGGCTATCCACTTTCTAGTTTCTCACCCCTCATTGGTAATAAAAGTTTTGCAAACAGCAACTGAGTTAGCAATTGCAGGGATGAAACACAAAGCCATAAAAAAACCCACCACTTTCCTAAAAGGTACTAGCATTTGCTGGTTTATGACAAACACACTTAGGCATAGTAATAAAAGCATATGGACTGATGTGTGCACATTTATATATATGCAGAAGTGATTGGGAAGTCTCTTAATTCTAAAAGATTTTTTTTAATATCTTTTTCCCTTTTAATGGACAAGCAGTTTTCATGGTTCTGAAGGATAGTTCAGGAGGAAATTGGTTACTTCCTCAATATAATCCTATGAATTTACAAAGGATACACAACATAAAGCTCTATTTCCTTAATTTAAGCTTTATTTACTTGATCCCTTGAGGAACTGAGTAGCAGGGGAATTTTTTTGCTCATAGTGCTGAGATTTTCTCCACATTCGGGCTAAGAACTCCCAATTTACCCAAAGATTGACTCTACCATAGTTTTTGTAACATCTCCCTTAACTTCTGCTGCCTTTCTCCCTCATCTACACATGGGAAAAAACCATCACACTATATCCTCAGTAGCATGTCTCACAGTCTGATTAGTCCGGTTTCTGTCTTTAGTTTAAGCTATAAAAAAGTGTCTATGCTTTCAACGAAGGTTTTCATTTTAGGTCTACAGGAGGAAGGGTAACATCATTTACCCAAAATGAATGGTGCCTACTTCTCACTTGAAGTCTGTCTTAAGTCATAACCGTAAGGTTAAGAAAGAAGAAAAGAAAAGCAATTTAGTGGTAGGTGGGAAGAATGAGAGTGATTAATTCTTTCCTTTCATTAGACAGGCTATATTGAAAAAGGAGTTTGTAATGTAGTGCTGTAAATACTAGATATGACAACATTGACATAAAGCAGCTCACCACTGTTGTATGTATGCTGAGAACAGAAAGCTTCTGTATTTCTATTTCTAGCTCGATAACCAAGGTAGCCAACAAGAGAAGCTAGGATTTCCTGATATTCTACTGCTGGCTATGCCTTTTTGCTGTCTCCAGCTTCCTTTCCTTATGTTCCTGCTGGACTAAGCTATTTGAAGGATTGGGGTACAGCCTTCTGTCTTCACTAGTATGTGAAAAGACAATGAGTATGAAAAGATGCTATGCTTTGGCTTGTGCTGAAGGTCAGTCTGACACTGTGCAATCAGAGGATTGGCTGAAATATGTCTAAAATACCAACCTGCTTTCCTCTATTCTGTCACAACTGATTTTTTCCCTGGGACAAAAGAAAGAGGAAAAAAAAAAGGAGGGGAAATAAAAAGCTTTATAAACTGGTCATCAGTGGTGCATGATTAACTAACTCAGCAGTAATCTACACGCTGACCACACTGAACTAACACTGCAAACCAGGCTTCTAAAACAGGTCTTTCTCCAAATCCACATACTCTAATGCAATGGCTGAACTGAATTGCATTTGACATTCCTGAATTATATCAAAGCCGATTTTCAAGAAAAATATTAAATCACTGCAGCATGCTGGGCAAGTCTCATCTCAGCTGCGTGCACGAGTTTTCCCTCTGCTCCCACTGCCTCTGCTGAGTAGGTAATAATGATACGTACATCCTCTGTAAAGTGATTTGGAATTTACTGATGAAAAGCACTTCAAAATCTAGGCACCAATTGTATGTACCTCAGGTTGCCTCTGTGATCATCTGGGAGAAGTTTTCTCCCACTAAGGAAAATATTAAGTTTAAAAGCAGAAACATTTTTCAACCAGTCAATCCTCTTGATGGTAGAACAGTCCTCGATGGATAACAAGCTGGTTAATGTTTTCAGATAATCCTCAATTATTAGTCAAAACTTATTATTCTCCCACCTTTGTTTGGCTTCCTATTTTCACACCAACAACTATTATCAATGAGAAAGCTTTTTCATTAGAAAACTTCAGGATAGGATAAGATGGTTTTAATCAGGGTTCTGCTACACCTGTTAAGTAAATGTGAGGATCAGCAATCATTCTGAAACTAGTCAGACTAATGCTAACCTTGCAACAACGCTGGGGGCATTAGCTACATTCATTTTGC